>NW_025423018.1:0-106961 GCF_020497125.1 Mauremys mutica | reverse complement strand
ACTGGAGTCACCCTGAATATGGAAATTGGACTATAACTTCTCGACCATTTCTAAAAGGACTTTTGGCAACTACAAGCTCATCTCTGCTATGCATCTGAACCTCAAGAATTGAATTCAAGTCTGTCTGTATATTGATCTTTTAACCAACACTCTCTCTGTCTCTTTTCTTTTTAAATAAATTTTAGCTTAGTTAATAAGAATTGGCTGTAGCGTGTATTTGGGGTAAGATCTAAGTTATAATTGAACCTGGGTATGTGGCTGATCCTTTGGGATTGGAAGAACCTTTTCTTTTATATGATGAGATCAGATTTTCAGGGATTATCATCATATCTGACATGTGTGTCTGGATGGAGGCCTGAGGCTGGGCACTTTAAGGGAACTGCGTGGTTTGGATTCTGAGTAACCAGTGAGGTGCTACAGAAGCTGTTTTGTGCTGGTTGGTAAATCTAAGTTTTAGAATAACCACCAGCGTTTGGGGTTTGTCTGCCCCGTTTTGTTTGCAGTTCACCCTGATTAGTGACCTCAGCTGGCTCCCACGGGCAGCACCGTCACACTGCTCCTTTCTAGTCACACTTTCTACACATCTAACATTAGTATATAATGTAATACAGATCTATCCCAACACCTGCCGGAGGTCCTCTGGTAAGGTGGATTCGGTGGCATGCCTGCGGGAGGTCTGCCGGTCCCGCGCCTTCGGCGTAACCACCACCGAATTGCCGCTGAAGCTGCGGGACTGGCAGAGCTCCCGCAGGCATGCCGCCTAATCCGCATTACCAGGGGACCTCCTGAAGGCAGCCTGACTGCCACCCTCACAGCGATCGGCAGGCCGCCCTCCGCAGCTTGCTGCGCTGGTGCCTGGAGCCGCCCCTGTCCCTGACCCAGGGCAGAGGATAGTGAAGCTGAACATCCAGAGCTTGCAAGATAAAGGAGCAGGGGGGTGAGGCCTGGCGGTGTTGGCAGAACGGGAAAGCATCAGAGGGTTCTATGACAACCAGGGGGATTGGTGGGAGTCGGTGAGGGAGGAGTTGGCGGCTTTGTTCCAGCAGTCGGGCAAACACCACAACATTAAAGAAACCAGCAGTGCCAAGTCCTGCAGCGTCGCCTGTGGGATTTCCACAAGAGCATCCAGGCAGGGGAGCCAGTCAGCGTGTGACTGTACGACCGGACCAAGCGACAGCTGGCCGAGTTCCAGGAGATGAGGCTGCAGCTGGCCGATATGAGCGGGAGCACCGAGTGAAGGGAGGGGCGGCCTCCCCTGACATTTTTGCAGCCTGCAGGGAATGGAGACAAAGCAGGGGCATGCGGGGACTCAGGGCAGGACTCGCGGATCTGATAGTACAGGACCACAGTCGCTGGAGGAGGAGAGAGAGTCCTGTGAGAGGAAGCTGCTGGTGGGAAGCAATAAGTGCAGAGTGCAAACCAGCCAAGAGTCACAGGGATCTAGAAAATAAAACAACAGCAGGTCCCATGGTGTAATGGGCAGCGCTCAGGACTTTGATTCCTGGAATCTGAGTTCAAATCTCCCTGGGACCTCCTGGAGATATATTAGTTTGCTGCCAAGCCCTGGAGCTTAATGTGCTTTGTTACTCTCTCCCTGGCTGAACTAGAGTGATGTTTTTTTACTCCTCCTCCTGGGTCACTGGTGCCCATTGGAGATAGGTCTTTGGTCCAACTAGCCGCTAGAGGGTGGGGTCCTAGAATTTAACAGTCTGGCTAGAGATTCCTGCGGGTTGACCTGATGGTTGGGTTTCTTGCTGCTTCACCTGATACCCACAACTTTGGTCCCTGTAGCTGCCACACTCTTCCTCTTCCCACATGGAGCCCAGCACCTCTCCTCCTCTGGGCACCTAGATGGCTCCAAGGGATGGCTTAAAAGCCACAGAACAATTGAGGTCAGGGCAAGAGGAGGGCAGGACCATGCCTATGTGTGGCCAGCAGATGGGCACAAAGACACCCGCCAGCCTGCTCCCTGCTCCCTGCCATGCCGAACCCCCACTGAAGGCCACCCACAGACCAGCATGCAGGGTGGCTGCTGATGCTCTGTGGCCAACATCAGAAGATGGCAGGAAAGCAGGGCCAGCCCCCTGGTGGGGCCTCTGACCGTTCCCACTCCAGGTGCTCACTTTGGCAGTGGGGCAGGAGATTTTACCCCAAGAGGCTTTTCCCCAGCTGGCGAGAAGCAGAGAAACACCCAGGCTCCCAAGGCGCTAAGTAGCAAACCCCCTCAAGCACAGGGACAGGCGCACACTTGGAAGAGGGAAACTGCTCCACACGCTAGCCCGGGCAGCCACCCATTTTCTTTGGCAAGTCAGGAAGGGCAAAGGCGAGACTGGAAGCACCTGGGGCTCATGCCCCAGCCTGTGTGACACCCACCCCCCAACTCCTTCCCGGGGCTCTAGCTGAAGCCAGAGCATTGGCCTGATCAGCCAAGAAGAGGTTCCAGCCCTGAAGGGAGCAGGACTTTCAGCACAAAGGTAAAATTGCACAACCACAAAGGGACTCGACCCCTCAATCGCCTGATCCGAAGTCAGACGCCTTATCTGTTAGGCCACGTGGTCACAGGAACAAAACCTCTCCAAGCAGTTATTTGGAAAAGGCAGACACTGTGTTTCTCAGGTCCTCTACTGAGGGGGGCCGAGACTCTCTTGGGCACAAGAAGTCAAGTTCCCAGCGAGATGTGAGACAATTCTCTGGAGCCAGGTGCAGGACTTTGGCAGGTAGGCTCAGGCATGAGGGATTGGGGTGCAGCGGACAGACCAGCTATCTAGGTGCTTAGATTTGGTCTCACTGAGGAGAAGGAGGAATCCTGCTGATAGGCAGTGGCTGTGGAGAAAAAGTGGGCTGTTCAGGCTGCTTAGGTCTCCTTCTTCCAGCTCTCATCTGGCAGAGCTGCTCCACCGGCCTGGACAAGTCCTCTGCATGCACAGCAAATAGCCCAAGAGCCATTTCTGCCCAAACCTGTGCTGGGGGGTGAGCGTCAGTCTTCCCTGTCCCATCCATGCTAGAGCAGACCACTAGATTGAGAGAGACAGTCAACAACTATTAAGGGTAGGATTATATAAAGGGGGTCACAGAATTTGTGACTTTCAGAGATCTCAGTGACATTTTCCACCTCAGCCCTGGGGCAGCAAGACTGGAGCTGTCGGCCGGTGGGGGCCTCACAGCTATCAGCCACCAGTGGCGGAAGGGGCTCCCACAGGCCCATGCCACCACGGATGGACCCCACAGCTCCCAGCTGCTGTGGGTGGATCCAAGAGCTCCCAGCCACCACATGTGACAGGGGGACCCTGGAGCTCCCAGTCGGGTGACCGGTTATAAAGTCCGGTCAGCCATGCTGCGGGGCTCAGGCAGGCTGGTCCCTATGTGTCCTAGGGCACCGCGCTGCACCCTGTAAGTGGCCAGTAGGTCCCCCCTGCTGCACCGCTGACCAGGAGCCCCTGAGGTAAGTCTGCACCCCAACCCCCTGCCAAAGCCCTGAACCCCCCCAAACCCAGAGCCCCCTCTTGCACCCCAGAGCCCTCACCCCCCTGCCCCAGCCCAGAGCTTCCTCCCACACCTGGAACACCTCATCCCTGCCCCCACCCAAGAGCCATCACCCCGTCCTGGACCTCGACCCCCTGTCTCAACCCACAGCCCCCTCCTGCACTCTGAATCGCTCGGCCCCACCCTGCAGCCTGGAGCCCCCTCCTGCACCCCAAACCTCTCATCTCCCCACAGCTCCCACAGGCAGACCCTGGAGCTCCCAGCAGCCATGGGTGGCCGGGGAGCCCCCACAGCCCCACCCCACTGCGTATGGACCCTGCAGCTCCTACGAGTGGACCCCAGAGCTCTCAGCTGCTGCGGATGGACCCAGGATTTCCCAACAGGCCTTGATGGCATGAGGATCCTGCAGCCCCACGTCATTGCAAACAGACCCTGCAGCGCCGAAGCCCCTGGAGCTCCCGGCCGCCCCAGGCAGGAGAGGAGGCCCCAGCGCTCAGACACCGCAGGCAGAGCCCGGAGCTCCCAGTCACCGGGGCAGGTGAGGAGAAGCTGCAGCCCCCGGCCAGTGCAGGTGGCCCCGCAGCTCCCAGCCGCCGCGGGCGGGCGGACGCCAGAGCCCCCAGCTGCCATCGGGACCCTGCGGCCCCCGGGCAGGAACCGTCACCCCGCGACCGGCAGAAAACAGCCGCGCGCGGAAGCGCCTCACGCCCTGTGACCCCGCCGGTGCTGCGGCTTCTCGCCAGGCGGGAGGCGGCGCCGCTGCCGCGGTCTCAGTTCCTCCGCCCGGCAGCGGGACCCGGCCCCGCGCGCCGCTTCTCGCGGGCGGCGCTGAGCGCACAAGGCCCTGGCGGCTCCTCCCCGCATCGCTATCAGACAACGTCACCAATGGGAGCTGAGCCTGTCAGAAACATCAGTTGGGGAGAGCCCAATGGGAGACCAGCTTTCAGACACACACCCCACATGAGGGCCAATGGGAGATCAGCTATCAGAAAACACTAGGCAGGCCAAGGCACCAGCCAACCAGGAACCACCCCTGATCTGAAGCACCCAGACAGCCCCGACCCCACCTGTCCTATGCCCCACTGCAGCAGCCACCACCAAGAACGCTTCTGTCACTCCCCCCAAGAACCCCCAAAGCAAGAGTCAAAATTTCCCTCCCCCAAACCAACTCTCAATTTACATAAAAAAAACTTCACCAAAAACAGAAAAACCAACCTACCTTCCCCCACCCCCGCAGCCCCTTCCCCATGTCTGGCAACACGCTCCCAGCTCAGGGTGACCACACACCCCGTCGGGGCAGGCTCTGCTCAGCCCGGCTCCCCACAGCCTGCACTAAACATGTGGGGCCCAACCCCAAAACTTACTCATATTTTACCCCAATGGTCTCAAACTGCCGCTTTTAATATGCAAATAAGGTGCTGCCACGCTCAGGCCACGCCCCAGCTCTCCAGTGGAGCCACCCGATAGAAAACCAGGTGATATTTAAATTATCCAGGACGTCGCTCAGTCATTTTGTCTGCTCCCAGCAGGTGGCGCTGGAGAGCTCCGAGCTCGCTCTCTTCCCTTTCACGCGTCGGCTTCAGCCCCCGGGTTACAAATGCACCAACCGGGGAGCAGGACTGCGGGGCTGCTCCAGGGTGACCAGATGTCCCATGTTTAAAGGGACAGGCCAGTTTGGCTGGACTTTTTCTTATATAGGAGCCTATTACCCCCCACCCCAACCCGTTTTCCACAGTTTCTTCAATTTCACCCTATGGGGCAGCTCTGCGGGGACGGACTTGCACACTTGGGAGCCATCAGCCGGATCTGCATGCCTGGGAAGCTGCGCCCCTCCAGAGGCGCTTGAGAAGCCAAAGGGGCCGTGGGTGAGTTTGTGATGAGGTGAGTGTGAAGTGTGGAAGGGGGAGGGTGTCAAGAGGAGGTTTTGAGAGGAAAAAAGGTGCTGCTGAGCTGGTAGGTGAGGGCAAGGTCCCAGGCGGGTGTTGTGTGAGGAGCTGTGTAGGCCCGGAAGGCGTCCTGCTGGGCAAGGGCAGGTGAGGAGGGCCAGGGCTTTTCCCAGGGCTGTTGCTGCGGCCAAAGCCTTTGGGAAGCAGAAGAGGGCCAGGGGTGTTGTTGCCTGCTGGGGCCCATGCGACGGTGTAGGTGTACGCTGACCATAGCTGGTCTGTGGGAGCTGGGGTCCTTCCCCATGCCCCTTTCCTCATTAGTATAGCAGTTAGTTAGTATAGTGGTCAGTATTCCTGCCTGTCATGTGAGAGACCGGGGTTCGATTCCCCGACGGGGAGAGTGACTCCTTTTGAAGGGGGGACAAAGAAATCCCTGGCCTGCCCACCACATGCCTTCCATTCTCCTTCGACGGCCACTTCCCTTCGCACCTCGCACTGAGGACTTTCACCTCCAGAGAGACAATTACCTCGCAAGGACACGCTTGCCCTAGCCAAAGCCTCCCCCGGGCCCAGCTTCGGGGCCTGTACGTGGGGGCACATTTCAGAGCGGCAAAGGGAAATAGGCTGGCCAGGGCCATGAGGACAATGGCCCAGACAAACGGGGAGGGACTTGGTCCAGGGGTGGAGGAAGACAGGAAAAGGGACAGGCATGGGATTGGCTTCCTGTCTTTTTTCCTTTGCTCAGCATTTCACCTGTGACTGTAATGGGGAGGCTTGAGAAAGACCTGTGGCCGCCGGCGAGTTAGGTGGCCGCCCCGAGAGCGCAGAGCTGAGCATTTTCCACTGGGTTGCTGCCTGCGCCCCCAGCACCTGGCCGTGATCATCTAGTGGTTAGTACTCTGCGCCGTGGCCGCAGCAACCTCGGTTCGAATCCGGGTCACGGCATTGCTTTTTGGTGGGGAGGGGCTATCCTGCAGCATGCCTCGTGGTTTTTCCATCCTGGTGTTACAGAGATAGTGTACTTTCTTTCTTTCTTTTAATAAAATCCTTTTCTTTTTAGAACCTGATTGATTTCTTCCCTTGTTTGGATTTTCAGGGGAAGGGGAGGGGGAAAGGTGAATCCCTCCTTGTTTGATTCAAGGAGTTTGAATCAAGGTATCTCTCCCAACAACTAGGAGAGGGGGAAGAAGGTGGGGGAATGGTTTATTTCCCTTAGTGTTAAGATTCAAGGAGTTTGGATTTGTGTTCCCCAGGGAACGATGCGGGGAACGATGTGGCCTCCGTTATCGAATGGATGGATCGAGACATCACCTGCCAAGGTAGGGGAATTAGCTCAAGTGGTAGAGCGCTCGCTTCGCATGCGAGAGGCAGCGGGATCAATGCCCGCATTCTCCAGGGAAGGTTTGGGGGAACAGCCTGTGTGCTAGACACTGGAATTTCTAGATGGTGGCAGCTTTACCAGATCTAAACTAAGGTTTAAGTTTAGAGGAGCCCATGCAGGTCCCCATCTTGTGGATGCTAAAGTTCGAAGTGGGGAATAAACCTATGACAGGGGCGATGCCCGCATTCTCCGAGCCTGTTGACTAAGGGCTCCTGATGAGCGTGGTGGACGGGAGAGCCGGCCATCTGACTTTTGGCCTTGCTGCCCGTAGCGGTCAGGCCGAAAAATCAAAAGCCATCCTCCCCAGGCCCACAGCCACCCAGGGGCTCCTCTGCACCATCTTGCCTCCACGAGTGCCGCACTCTGACCAGCTGAACCAGGCAAGCCACGGCAAACTTCTCAAGGTCTTCCCCTGGTGTGGGCTTGGATGCGAAAAGCACCTGGCCGTTCATCAGCTGTTGCAAGAAGTGTGCAGAGTAGGAGTAGCGATGGGGCTGTAGCTTTCCACAGCATCTCAATTTGGGCAGCTTTCCATTCCCCTTTTCTGTGTAATGTCCCTCCCACGGGTTTCACGTGCGGAGCTGTATGACTCTGGCAGGGTGGCCATTTAGAAATCTTTTCCTTGCTTTTCTTTTTCGCCTGGCCCCAGCGTTAGGACCGTTTGGGTGTTTCAGTGTGTGTGTTTTCCCATTGGGAGGCATTTGGAAGTTTGGAAGGGGAGCCGAAAGAGGAGTCTTTTTCACAAGCAAGTTGGCTTTCTGCACAGGTAGGGCCCTTGGCCGTAAAGCTTAGCTCCGTCAGTGCGTCTGCATGGGGTTCCTCCAGTGCCTCCAGAGCCCGTGCTAAACTCCCGGTGTGGGCGTTTGGCTTGCGCCAGTCAGAGTGCGGTGCCTGCGTCTTCCCAGGGCCGGCTCCCGTGAGGCGCGCATAACTTGGGAGGAAAGGGGTAGAAGAGAAAGCAAGTGAAGCTGACTTTGAGTGGTGGTGCCCCTGGGCGGAGTGGTCCTCCTGCTCCTTCCTGTCGGAGGGGTGGGCTTGGGGGGTCTGGCTGTGGGCGGTGGGAGGATGGTGTCCAGGGAAGTCCCAAAGGTCACCCTGCGCCGGCGGAGTGTGAAGCCTCTCCCCTAGGTTGGGGTGCCGAGTATTAAGCCTTCCTCTGTGGCTTGGGCTGGGGAGCGTGATCTGGCGTCGGGTACATTTGGGTGGAACTGGCGGCCGGCAAGAATTCGGGCCATCAGGTCAACCCTCTGTGGACAATGGGGGCGAGCCGGCAGGCCTGCGATTTTGGCTTCGCGGGTGGGCAGCTCAAGCCTGGCCTCCTATGAGCCTGGAAGGCAGCCGGCCGGGCTCACCCGTCTCCAAGTTCCTTTCAGGCAGCAGGTGGAGCGAGGAGCCCAGGGAGGGGAGCCCAAGGAGGTGTCAGGAGCTTGGTCCTGCCCAGCGCCTGCGCCCAGCAGGGCTCTTGCCCACTCCCGGCCCACCTGGTTTTGGCCTCTGCCACGCCTAGCAGTCAGCCAAAAGAGCAGAAGCCACCCTCTCCCTCCCAGAATGTCCAGCATGGGGCTTGAACCTATGACCTTGGTGTTATTAGCACTATGCTCTAACCAGCTGAGCTAGTTGGCCTACAGGAAGTTCTCCCTTGCCTGACCCTTTTGAAGGAGTCACTGGCTGCTTTTACAGATCCAAACTAACATGGCTACCCCTCTGATATTGTAAAAATCGTTTTCCGACAATCCCTTTAGAAAGCACTAGCTAAGCCCCGGCCATTTCTCCTGCAAAGACGCCCTCCCTACTGCCAGTCCCCAGCTACCCTGATTAACGTCGTAATGACTCATTTTTTAAAACAAGTGGTCACGAAAGAAAATGGATCGTACCTTTTGCAAACAGCCTTTTTGTCAACAGATGGCCACATTCTTTACAGGAGTGGGGGGGGGCACACTTTGTAGTTTGTACAGGTCGCGTTTATTGCCCGCCCCAGAGGCTCCCAGCACCCCTCAGTTCCCTCCCACAAGCTCCCTATGTGCTCTCTCCCATCCCACTCTTTTTAGGGACTCCCTGAAATTCCCCCAATCTCATACCTTACCAGAGAATCTCTGCACCCTTATTCTCCCCATACCAAGTTCCCCACACTTCTTCCCACACCAAAGGCTCTGTTCACACCCCCATTCCCACTTCCCCGTGGCAGGGACTCTGTGTTCTCTCTATTCCCCCATGCCGGGGTCTTTGTGTACCCTCCCTTCCCCCCATGCCAGGGTCTTCCAATCTCCATAGGACTAGGGGTCCTGTGTACCTCCACTTATCCCCTCGCTTCATTTCAGGGCCCCCATTCTCTCCACCACTGTAGAGACTGTGTGCACCCCTATTTGCCTCTTCTCCTCCATTCCTCCCGCCTTCCCAAGTCAAGCTCTCCCAGTCCCCTTACCTGCCAGGGGTTCTGTGGGTCCCATTTTCTCCTCCCCAACTTCCACCTTATGCACTGTACTAAGGGCTCAGAGAGGCTCCGAGAAAGTTGCATACCAACGAACTGGCAGAGCATTAGGGGTAGAAATAGGGGCTACTCGAAACGGGGGAGAGGGTGGAGAAAAGAAGAAAACTTCACCCATGAAAGCTCATGCTCCAAAACATCTGTTAGTCTATAAGGTGCCACAGGACTCCTTGCTGATTTTTACTATGTTTTCTTCCAATCAGGCACCGAATAGGCGGGATTGCTTTAATGCAGCTGCTGTCTGGCGCTGATGCCCGTTGCTTCTTCCCGCTGTCCATTGGTACCAGAGTTTTGAAAGCCTTCTTTTCTGGACTGGCTCCCCTCTCTTTAGGGAGACTGGAGACCACAAACTTCCCAGAAACCATCATAGCGAGGCCAACCTGAGCACAGACACCTGCTCAGCACCCCGGGGTGCAGCCCTGAACTCTGGCAATCAGCTACACTCAGCTGCCCACCTAACAAGCGTTACACGCAGGAGCCTTGGTGCCCCGCGTGTTCAGGTCCCTCCCAGCGCCAGATTTAAACTCCGCTGCTCAGTTCTAAGCTTTGACCACACGGGGGCAGCCTGGAGCTCAGACAACGCCTCCCGTTGCTGGTTGCGTTTCCCGCTCCTCGTGGCAGGTTCACACCCCGCAGGCAGATCTCTGAATCGGAGCCGAGCAGCTCCCCAAATCCAGCACTTTAGCAGCAGCTTTGCTAGGAAAGCGCTGACGTCCCCAAGTAAAGTAAGAGCCAGAGCGCTGTGTCCAGGATCTTCTCTTGGGCCCCTCACCGTGGTGTCTGTCAGGCGCAAGGAGAAACCAGGGAAATGTTTTCATGGTGTTTAAGGGCAGAAGCGGCCATTAGCTCAGCTAGTCTGACCCCCGAATAACACAGAATTACACCATGACACACATTGATCCCACAGAACTTAGATAGATCAAAGCATTTCAGTCCTCAGGAAGGAGGCTAAACTGGGTGCCAGAGGCAGCGAACAAGGGGCCCCCAAGGCAATGGCAGGGAGCTGACGAGGTGAAATATGCCCAGATGATCCCAGCAGGCGACCCACCCCCATGCTGCAGAGGTGGGAGTCCCTGTTCCTCCTGCCCTTAACAATCTCTGGTGGTAAGTGGGTCCCCCCAGTTCCCCAGATAAGAATCCTCCATGTGGTTTCCCTGGCTTCACCTCCAGATAAGAACATTGTGTGGAGGGAGTGGGAGGAAGGTTGTCTGGCAGATCTGTAAAGGGGGACTGTGTCTCCCTGTCTGGCCCAGGCTCCTTGGAGGAAGTGATCTCAGTGTGTCTGGCTGTCTCCATTCCTCCCACCCATAAGAATCCCTGGGGCATGCCTGTATAAAAAGAGACTTTGACTCACCCAGGCTGGGCTGCCATCATAGAACAGACCAGGTCCTTCTGTGGAGGGTTTGCATTCCTCCAAGGCTGTGATCTCAGTGTGTGTGGGTGTCCCTGTCCCTTCAACCCTTAACAATACCTGGTGCGTGGGTGCGCTGGGCCCCATTACAATCCCCTCTGTCTTACCCCCATGAGGGATCCGGTGGATGTGGGTGTTCTCCATGCTACTGGGGGTGTCTGGTGCCCCTGTCCCTCCTGGTTAATAGTGGAGTGTGTGGGTGTCCCCCCGCCCGTTAAGGATCCGTGTTGTGCGGATGCCCCTGTTCTTCTCATTAAGAATGGTGCAACAGAGCATATGGGTGTGTCCCCCACCCCATGAACTAGCCCCCGTGTGTGGTTCCCCTGCTCCCATCCAGGCTCTGTGGGTGTCGCTGTTCCCCTTTTCAAGATCCGTGTTGCAGTGGGGCGTCCCTCCCCCCACGTCAGAATCCCCAGCGTGTGGGTGCTCCCATCCCCCCCTCCAGGCTCTGCGCCGGGGGGTGTGTCTAAAAAGAGACCATGTCTCGCCCAGGCTACACTGCAGGGGCTATTCACAGGTGCAATCCCACTACTGGTCAGCAGAGGAGTTTTGACCTGCTCTGTTTCTAACCTGGGCTGGTTCACCCCTTCTTAGGCAACCTAGGGACCCCAAGCTTCCCTGGGATCAGCATATTAATGCTGAACTTAGTGCGGACACCCAATCGGCACAGCCTACTGCAGTTTAGAACTCCTGAGCTCAAGCAATCCACCAGCTTCAGCCTCCCCAGGCGCTGGGATCACAGGCACCAGCCACAGGGCCCGGCTGTTTTTGTTGCTTGGCAGCTGGAGCTTTAAACTCTGCTTGTGAGCTCTGTGCCTTGGCCAGATGGGGACAGCCTGGAACTGGGAAATGCTCCTGCTTCCCCCGCCCCCGTCTCATGTCAAGCTGCAGGCGCCGCTGTCCTCCCAGGTAAGATCCAGGATGTTTCGGTGCCACCTTCCCCCGCCCAGGTGTCCGGGTACCTCTGCCCCCCATACAGAATCCTGGATGTGGGGGTGTCCGTCCCTCTGCAGAGGATCCCGGAGTGTGGATGCCCTTGTCCCCCCCTACAACATCCTGGGTGTGTGGGTGCCAATCTCCCCCCCACAGCAGATCTCTTTTGGGTGGGTCCCCAGGGTGTGAGCGCTCCCATCCCCCAATACAGGCTGGGGGGGGCGTATAACTGGCTCTCCCTGTCCTGCCCAGGCGGTGCTACAGCAGCTGTTCACAGGGGCAGCAACCCCACTGTCACCCTGCAGCTTTACCCTGCTCCAGGGGTGACCTGCTTCACCCTCCTTTGGGAGCCCGGGGACCCCGAACTTCCCAGAATCACCTGATTGATGCTGAGCTTAGCACAGACACCGGCTAAGCATGGCAGGGCGCTTCCCTGAGCCCTGATAATCAGCTTCCCTCCGCCTCCTGCTGCACAGCGAGTATCCCACGTGAGAAGCTTTGTGCCCAGTTTGTTCAGGAGCGTCCCAGGCTCCAGCTTTAAACTCTCCTGGTCAGTTCTAACCTTTGGCCACACGGGAGCGGCACTAACGGTCCCATCTAAACGCTGTTTGCGTTCGACCCTTCGGATCGCAGATTGTAACCCGCGGGCAGATCTCTGAGTGCAGCCAGATCCCTCCCCAAACCGAACATTGAAGCAGCAGCTCCCATTGGAAAGATCAGGATTTTTGTCTTTAAAAACAAGGAAAATGTCTACAGCGAGAGACTGAAGAAGCTCAATTGATTTCATTGACTGGAGGTTAAGAGGCGATTTAATCACTGGTTTAAATACGTTTTACAAATTCCCAGAGGGGGGATATGTGATTTAAAGGGTTCTTTAATTCACCAGACAAAGACTGAACAAGACCCCATTGGCTTGCAGTCGATGTCAAAAAATCCCAACTGGAAATGACCGTTTTTTAACCATGAGGCTAATTATCTAGTGCAGGGGTCGGCAACCTTTACTATCAAAAGAGCCATTTTGCCCCCTCTTCCACTAAAGAAAAATAGTCTGGAGCCGCAAAACATAACACTGCTTATAAACTTTTAAAAGTTTTAATCTTTTTTTAATTTTACCTGTTACAACAACAGAATACAACAAACAGAAGTGCAGTGTGCATGTGTAGGCCTACTTTGAAATAAATTAAACACTGAACTATGCAGGCCTTTTTGAGTCCTTCCCGTATTTGTGTAAAATTAAAATAAAACATAGCCCACTTTAATATAAAAAAACATATAGTTGCAGCTTAGCAGTTTTAAAAAAGTAAACATAAAATTAGGAACGTTTTTTGACAAGTCCATTTCAGTGTGCTCTCATCCTCTTTGGGTTTCTTTCTCGGCCAGCAATCAACCGAAGCACCTGAACATACAATAAAAAACTACATCAGCTCCGGGTCTGAAATAAATATTTTTTTCTGAATAATAATAGCCTATTAAATGCTAGTGTTCTCACCTGTTTAATGTGACTTCTGTTTCTGAAGCTCGATGCTGATCTTCCCTAGGTCGGGGCTGTAAGATGTGACTTTGATCTTCACACAGGATTGTAGGCTTTCATTTGTGAGGCGGGAGCGATATTTGGACTTTATGAAGTTCATGCTCGAGAAAACTTGCTCGCATAAGTATGTTGAGCCAAAGATGGACAGGACTCCAAATGCATACTTTTTTCATGTTCATATACGTGTCGGGAATGGCACTCCATGTTTCAAAAACAAGTTTGTCGGGTTTGGGGAGGTTTTCAATATCATTCCATTTGTGCTCTTTAGCGAGAGTGGCCTTCTGACGGGCGACTTCTTCAAGATCCGCTGTCAGGCTTTTGAACTTGGACACCCATAAGTCTATCTGCTATGTCGGCCAGTTCAATTTCAAGATCGGGCTGACTTATCCCTGTGAATGTGGATATGTTCAGCAGGGATGGGTCGATGTCCAGCGGTGTGACAGGGAAGGACAGAGTGTTTTTTTCCTTTCTGAACTCGCTGAATCTTTCTCCAAATGCAGCTTGCATTGCCATTATTGCACGGTGTAAATAATCACAATTTATGTGATTGTTCTCTTCTTTGAACTCTCTCAGGAAGGGGAAGTGAGAGAGCTTACCTCTCTGTACATCTCTGGCAAACACTGTCATCTTGCGCTCAAACGCCAGAACATCCTCCAGCAACTGCAGGGCCGTGCTTCCCTTTCCCTGGAGATTTTTATTCAGCGTGTTTAAGTGACTTGTCATATCCACCATGAAATAAAACTTTTCCAGCCAATCGAGGTCTCCCAGTTCGGGATAGCTGAGGCCTTGGCTTTCCAAGAAGGTTTTCACATGTTCCAGACAAGCAGCGAAGCGTTTCAGCACGTCTCCCCTTGACAGCCACCGAACTCTGTTGTGCAGCAGGAGATCCAAATATGCGCTCTTGACTTCATCTAACCATGAACAAAACTGTCGGTGGTTTAACCCGTTTGCAATTATTTTGTTCACTATCTTAATAATGAGGTTCATCACTTCCACACATTCAGGGGGGAATGTTTGAGCGCACAGTGCTTCTTGGTGCAAGATGCAGTGAAACGTCATCAGCTCTCGATCCAGCGACTTTTGAAGTAAATTCACAAAGCCCTTCTGTGCTCCTCTCATACTGGGTGCACCATCAGTAGACACTGACACCAGGTGAGTGGTGTTTATTCCTTTGGCTTTTAGACAACTCAAAACAGCCTCACAAATGTCCTGTCCCCGCGTTTGGCCCGTTAGCGGTATGACTTCAATCAGTTCTTCCTGTGGCCCATCAGAGTTCACATATCTGCATAACAGTGCTGTCTGCTCAATATCGTTTACATCACTTGACTCATCACAGGCAATTGAATAGGCTTGAGCTGAATTGATGTCATCAATTTGCTTACTGGTGATGTTTGTTGCCATTTTAATGGTCCTGTCCTTGACGGTCTTTGCAGAGAAAGGCATTTCTTTAATTTTCTGAATAATTTCCTGTTTGTTTTTGAATTCGGAGAATAGATGCTCTGATATTTTTATGAACGATTCTTTCATGTATTCTCCGTCTGTGAACGGCTTCCCCCTCCTTACGATCTCATGAGCTGCCACAAAACTAGCAGCTGTAGTTGAGTTTGGAGAGTTGATCCACTTCTTGAAAGTATGTTTGCTCTGCTCAACTTTCCGTAGTAGTTCCGAAATCGCTCTCTTTCGCCCATCTTCAGTTGGGTACTTTTCAGAAAATGCTGAGTGCTTGTTTTGAAAATGTCTTTGAACGTTACATTTTTTGTTGTTTGCTAATTTCTCGCCACATATCAAGCACACAGGTAAGCCAGCATCGTTGGCAGTGAAGGCAAAGGAATCTGTCCATGCAGAATTAAACTCTCTATTTTCTTCTGAGATTTTTCTTTTTTGGGATGTATTCATGGTTATCTTACCGCAGGGGTCGCACACTCAAGAAGCCGCCTGCAGGTAAAGGTGAGGGCTATAGACGTGGATGTGATGCATATTTTAATTGACAAATTATACAAACTTTTTAAAAATTCGATGTTAAAGTATCACCTCGAACTCCAAGATAACTGTGCAACAAAATAAACAAAAATAAAATAATATATAAATAAAAATTAAATTAATAAATAACCGCTATTCTTTTTTTTCTTTTGTCAAGGCCGAAGGGAGCCACAACAAGGAGGCTGAAGAGCCGCATGCGGCTCCGAGCCGCGGGTTGCAGACCGCTGATCTAGTGGAACAAGCTCCACAAGGGAGGTGGTAAATTCCCCATCACTTGCAGTTTGTAAATCAAGACTGCAGCTCTTGCTGCAAGGCACCTGGTGTGTGGGTGTCCCTGTTTCATGTTTCGGAATCCCTGGTACATGGTGCTTCCCTCCCACCAGTTCAGGATCCCCACAATGGGTGCTCCCATCCCCCCATCCAGTCTCTGCGGGGGGGGGGGGGCGGGATGTCTAAAAAGAGACCGTGTCTCACTGTCTTGCCCAGGCTACGCTGCAGGGGCTACTCACAGGCGCGATCCCACTACTGATCGGCACAGGAGTTTTGACCTGCTCCGTTTCCGACCTGGGCCGGTTCACCCCTCCTTAGGCAACCTGGGGAACCCCAGCTTCCCCGGGATCACCATATTGATGCTGAACTTAGTGCGGACACCCGATCGGCACAGCCCTCTGACCAGGCCAGAGAGAGCAGCAGGTTTCCCATATTGTTTCCCGCTCTTGTTTTCTTGACTAGTTTCTCCTCTGCACCAACTTGCTCTTTTGCTTTGTGAACCTGGCTAGCTCAGTTGGCAGAACGTCAGCCTTTTAATCTGAGGGTCCAGGGTTCAAGTCCCTGGTCAAGTGATAAACTGCTCACCAAGATCTTAAACTGTCTTGCTGGAGTCCTCTTTGATGTTACTTTTTCTCTGCAGGATTTTCCCTTTCCTCAGAAGGGCCTTTTTGTGTGTGGGTTTGAAGGGGCAACTTCCTGACAGCCCCTCTGTCCTTGCAGCCTGGAGGAATAAAGGCCTCTGGGCATAGAGCATGTTCCTTCCCTGCACACACACACACACACAGACAAACACACAGAATATCCCTAAGGAATTAGAATCACCTGCTGCCTTCCCCTGTCCTGCTGGATCCCCAAATGAAGATGCTCTTCAGCCTAAACCCAGGTCCCCTCTTTTCCCAGTGCCCCTCAATCCCAACCCTCAGTCCCTCCTATGCTCACTGCTCCTCACTCCCAACCAGAGCCTGCTCCTCTTCACCCTTCTCCTCTGTCCCAACCCACAGCCCCCTCCTATTCCCAGTGCCCCTCAATCCCAACCCACAGGCCCCACCTCCTCATGCTGCTCCTCAATCCCAGCCCACAGCTCCCTCCTTCCCTCCAGCAGCAGGTGCTTCAGACCCCCTCAGGAAGATTTTCTTGCAAGGTTTCGTGTATGAGTCTGCATGTGGATTTTACAGTATGTTGGAAATAGGTTGGGTTGCTTGCCGAAATGATCACTTGTGGCTGGTGTTGGATTCCCAGTCTCCATGTTACAGGGGCAGGAGAAATAAAGGTTTGTTATCCTTGTTGTGTGAATCAAGGGCAGCACAACTGTGCTTGGCAGACCCTGATTGAGGGACTCACCCTCAATTCAATAGCACTTGCTAGGCAGGGGACAGGGGTTCCAAAGCCAAGTGGGTCAGGGTCTGGGTCCCAATACTAAAATGTAGGTGTTAGACCAACTTTAGGACAGGGGGTTGTGGAGGGATGAGTGAGTCCCTAGACAACATAGTGAGTACGGTGCCTTCTTATTTTCCCCCTTTTCCACCCAGGATGGCAGGTGAACTCTACAGAGGCACCTCTGGGCTTGCACTGACTAAGGACAACAGCTGTGAGTGGGGTGCAGAGAGGGGATGGCTCATGTTAAAGGACTTTTGGTTGCTGGACTTACGAACCGTAGGGAGAAGGACACTGCCCAGCTTATCTGGGGGGTGGGTCTTTCCCTCGTGGTTTATGTTTATGTGTTGGGGCTGCTGACATGACTTCTACTAACCCTGGGCTTACATTGCAGTGTAGACATATCCTGAGAGGGCATCTATACTGTGACAAAATCCCGCTGGCCTGGATGGTCTGATTTGGGCTCCTGGGGCTCAGGTTGTGGAGCTAAAAACTACAGCGTAGACATCTGGGCTCAGACTGGAGCCCAGGCTCGGAGACCCTCACCCCTCGTGGGGTCTCGGAGGCTGGGCTGAAGCCCAAGTGTCTACACTGTAATTTTATAACCCTGCAGCACAAGCCCCACAAGCCTGAATCAACTGACCCAGGGTTTGAGAATAGTGACTTGTGTGTGTTAATGGCAGTGTAGACATAATGCTAGGCTATGTCCACACTGCAATGAAACACCCAGTGCTGTCCCGTGCCAGTGCAGGCTCCCAGGCTAGGGCTGTGGGGTGGTAAATTTGCAGCGTAGACATCTCGGCTCAGGCTCAATACCGGGCTCTGGGAGCCCTCAAGGTTGGGAGGGAGTTTAGCAAGCGAAAAAGGTAAAATGGCAGTGGAGTATTACCCTGGACTCAATGGCATTTCTCCATGGGTCTGTCTGCTTTGGGGCAGGGACAATAACACGTCCTGCTGCATTCGTTATTTCAAAGGGCAGTTTAGGATTTTCATTGTCACACACGGTGCACAAAGCAGGACTCAACCCTCGGTGTAAACTAAATGAGCTGCCCACAGGTTCTGGCAGCCACAATGAGCCATTTGGTGTGAGAGCCCAGACCTGCCCCTGTCCCAGAGGAAGCAGGATCATCTGTGACAGGCTGGAACACTGACCTATCAGGTCTTAACTCCCAAACTTTCAGTAAGTCTCTTATCAGTGCCTGTGAGTATAATTTAAACAACTATACTGGGCTGGACCAAAGAGCTCTGTGTTTTGTCCTCCCACAGTAGCCAATACCAGGTTGTCCGAGAGTTAATCAATAAGGCACCACTGGGAATTGAACCCAGGATCTCCTGTTTACAAGACAGGTGCTTTAGCCGGCTAAGCCATGGTGCCTGCCTGTGGCAACAACACCGTGTCTGCCCACACCTGACTCCCTGCCATCCCCACTGGGGCCTGAAAAGCTTTGCTTGTGTTTGGATTCTGCATGTGAGGTTTTCCTTGCAAGGGGTGTGTGTGTGTGTGTGTGTGTGTGTGTGTGTGTGTGTGTGTGTGTGTGTGTGTGTGTGTGTGTGTGTGTGTGTGTGTGTGAGAGAGAGAGAGAGAGAGAATCTTTGGCCAAGTCTGCACTACAAGGTTACTTCAGCATCATTATATTGCTCAGATGTGTGAAAAACACACAACGCTCCCTCAGTCAGCAGTTTTTGGCTGGTGCACACACTGCAATACCACGTCTGGCGACAAAATTGCCCTGTTTTGGTGACAAAATAAAACCACCTCGACGAGAGGCCTAGAGCTTTTTGCAGCAAACTTAAAGTGACAAATGTCAGTGTAAATGCTGCTGGTCATTATATCCCCATAACTGGCCTCCACCAGTATCCCACCATGCCTGCCGTGAACTCACCTGCCCTGCATTCCTGCTACAGAGGCTGGGCCCCTCCCCTTTCATAGCTCCAGAAAGTTCTGACAGCTGAGCCACTATCTATACCGTGATTAGCTTGATAGAACTGCATTGCCAGCCTAAGTAATGTAATTACACCAACCTAATTTTGTAGTGTAGACCTGTCCAAAGAATCACACACACACCTTGGGAGCAAAACTTCATCTGCTCCTCTGCTTTATAGAATACAAACACGAACAACACTTGTCAGGGCCCAGTGGGGATTGGCAGAGAGTCAGGTGTGGGCCATCTTTATCCCAGGAGAGATGGACTCTAAGGGTACGTCTCCATTGCAATGTAAGCCCAGGTGTGGCACGCTGTGCTCAGAGCAGCACCTGGAAGCCCCATATTCACCACTCTCATATAATGATGACATGGTTTGTTCAAAGTCTGCCTTGTGATGTATCATTTCAAAAGTCTTGATCTGTTGAACATTAATATCATGTTGGATTGTGTGTGCTCGCATTGGTTGGGAAGTTATGAAGTTTTGCTCTGTGTGTGTTACTGAGATATGTTATGAGGTTGGGAAATGTCCCCCACCAGCCTTTCAGGTGTGACAAGGGAGGAGCCAGACTCGCTGCTGGCCCATTGAAGGGATCCACACTCCCAAGGACTAGCCCAGGAACCGTGTACAATGCAGACTTCTCCGAGATAGCACGGAGACAATGGACACTGCTTGACTCACATCGTAGCAAAGGAGCTTCCTAGCAAGTTGGAAGAAACTATGAAAGAGGGGAAGAGACATCATAACTTGGCCTCTCTCCCCCACAACTCAGCAGGTGGAAACACACCTGGAGGACAAAGACTGAACTGATTCAGAAATCAGAAGAGAATAATAACAATAATACTTGCAAACCAAAGTCCCCAACCAGACTAGTATTAGTTTTTCAGCAGAAAATTTTCAGTTTGGGGAATTTTGTTTTCTTAGTCAGACCTTGCCAAGGGAAGCAGGGAGAAAATGTTTGAGTTGCCTCCTTCAGAACAGCTTGGCCTAGACACTAGCTCTGGTTCACTGCTCTGGCCTTGCTCGGGTTGAGGGTATTTTAATAATTTGGGCAGGTCCCAGGGTGTTTGGGGGAGATGATGAGGATGTTCCCTTTTGAGATAAAAACTAAGAAATACAGCACTAGAGAATTTCTTTTTTTAAGAAATCTGGGATTTAGACATTTTATTTAAAGCAAGGGAGTTCTGAGTTTCTGAGAAGGTTTTTGTTTGCAAGGAGCAACATTGTTTGATCTGTCATTGTACCAAAGGGGGAGATGGTTGTCTACAAAGGAGGGGTGAAAACTAAATGCATCCGATGAGGATAGGATTCGAACCCATGCAGGCAGAGCACAATGGATTAGCAGTCCATCACCTTAACCACTTGGCCACCTCATCTGAGTTGTTAGAAAAAGGACTGGAGGAGAAATCTAAGGCCAGCAGAGCTAGGGACAATAAGGAGTTTTTAAATACTAAGCAGAAGCAGGGGCTGAATGAGCTCCCCCCTCACATCTAGTGAGGAGCTGGGGGAAAGACTTCAGGAACAGACCGTGTTTGCACAGACACACCTACTCTGCCTAGCTATGCAGCATGATGGGGCCACTTTCCCAAAATGACCAGTTTTGGCTGGTGGTGGGTTACAAATCACTTTAGGATTGAGTGGAATGAAATGTTATTATCCTTCCTGCATGAGTGAAGGGCAGCAGAACATACCTAGTCCGTCCTAATGGAGGGGTGGGTGGGTGAGGAATAGCTTTTATTGGACTGCATAGAAGTGATTGAGAACATCACCCTAAACCAGTGGTCCCCAAACATTTCACACTGTGCCCTCTTAGCCATGGCTGTGACCCCTCGGAAGCCGCGGTCATGTACCGGTGCTGGGAGTGGGGCTGTTGCTTGCTGGGGAGAGGGGTGCAGACAGGGGTAAGGGGGTCGAGGCTGAGCTGGGAGCCAGAGGCCCAGGCTGAGTGTGGGGTTGGGGAAGAGCTGGGACAGAGTGGGGCTGAGTGCTGCTCCCTCCATGGGGGCTGGCTCAGGCCCTGAGGTGCCCCCATGAATGTTCCTCTGTGTCCCCCTAGGAGTCATGCCCCACATTTTGGGAACCACTGAACCCTACTCGCTAATCGGGCTAGTGATGCCAAAGCCCAGGGAAAGGGAGAACAAGTGCGGGGCCCCCAGCACTGGAACCATGTGAAGGGGCTGCAGGAGCGGGGCAATGGCTGGTGGCCCAGGGAGTTAAGCGCAAAGGGGGCACAGGAGGGGCAGGAGTTAGGGGTGAAGGAGGCGCAAGGGTTGGGAGTGCAGGAGCTAGCAGTAAAGGGGGAGTGGGGATCGTCCAGGGGCAATGGGGAAATACCAAAGTACAAGCTTTGCCCAGGGCACCATTTCCCCTAATGCTGGTCTGAGCAAACAGTTGGAAATGACCCTTCAGTGAGACCAGAACCATAGTGTAGAAAAGCCCCTTTGTTAAGTGGTGGTGGCTGAGGGCTTAGGGAGATGAGTTAAAAAACAACAGGTGTCTTTCTGTAGAGGTTTGATTCTTGCCTGCTAGGCAAGGCTGGTGTGTGGTGTCTCCATGGCTGTACTTTCAGTGTCTGATCTGCCACAGGGAGCCAAGTCTTGACATATTGAGAGGCTCTATGCCAGGGTTTCTCAAACTTTCTTTCACTGAAACCCCCTTCTGCCAAAAAAACTTACTACATGGCCCTGGAAAGAGGGACCAAGCCCCTCCCCACTGGGGAGAGGCAGGGGAGACAAAGCCTGAGCCCTGCCCCAGTTGGGGGAGGGCAAAACCAGAGCTTGATGGATTCAGCCCTGGGTGGTGGGGCTCAGACTTTTGGCTTCAGCCCCAGGCACCAACAAGTCTAATACCAGCCCTGGTAACCGCATTAAACAGGGTTATGACCCACTTTGGGGACGTGACTCACAGTTTGAGAACCACTGCTCTACGCTGAGGGGAGAGAGTTTTCCTGTGGGTGTAGTTAATCCACTTCCCCAAGGGGTGGCAGCTATGTCAGTGGGAGAAGCTATATCGGTGGGTGTGCAAGCTGTGGTGTTTACCACATTTAAGAAGTTTAATCAAACCCCATTTTTAAAACCACTTGTGGTCTAGGAATGGCAAAGGACCTCGAGGAAGCAGGGTCTGTCCTTCAAAGTGCTGGAGATCATGAGTCCACATTATTGTTGTCATGGGGGTATAGCTCAGGGGTAGAGTGCTTGACTGCTGATTAAGTAGTCTTTGGTTCAAATTCCTGTGTTCTCTTATAACCTTCTTTCTTTTTTAAAAAAAAAGGAAAAAAAAATCATTTCCATTCTCCATTCTGTTCAGGAGCTCCACTGTACAAGGGTACTTGATATGAATGTAAACACTCGACATTTCGCTGTCCAAATGCATAAAAACGTAGCAAAGCTGTCCATCGGCTGAAATCAGTTCCAATCCTCTAAGTGTCTAGTTTATGTTTTCATCAATTAAACAAAGGTATCATATGAATGTACATTTGCAGATCCCTCTTCTCCAGGAGCTATGCTGTGCAGAAGAACAAGAACCACATCCAGCTGCAGTTCAGGAGTCTGATGACCAAAGAGCCACCAAATGTTCTGAGGGCTGGAGAAAAATGCCTTCTAGTGAGCTATTGAATGAGGTCAACCTGTTTAGCTTATCAAAAGAAGATTGAAAGGTGACTTCATTGAAGTGTTGAAGGGCCTTAATGGAGAGAAAATATTGGGTATGAAAGGGCTCTTTAATCGAGCAGAGAAAGGCATAACAAGACCCAATGGCTGGAAGGTGAAAACAGACAAATTCATATTACAAATAAGACACAAATATTCAACAGCGAGGATGATTCACCACAGGAACAAGCTACCAAGGAAAGTGGTGGATTCACCATCTCCTGATGTCATTTAATGAAGACTAGATGCCTTTCTGGAATGTGTTTGCCCCAAGAGTAGCTCTTGTTTCATACAGGAGGCCTGTGGTATGCAGGGGGTCAGATTAGATGCTCTAATGGTCTCTTCGGGCATAAAGTTGACTAACTTATGAAAAACTGAGTGTAGCATTGGGAGCAGCATCTGATGTTTTCCTGTCTAGCCGGCTTGCTGCCTAGAACGAACGCTCCTTGAGTGGGGTGATCCACAGGGAGTAGCTCAAACCTCCACAGTGCCTGGCCAGGGGCAGGACATTAGCACAGCGAGGGAGGGGTGTGGCAGTGACATCACAAAGGCTTTTTGCAGGACCTCAGACTATTGGTCCAAGGTGGTGGGGAGGTGGTGACCTCATAGAGAGATGCTGACATCAGCCAGGCAGGACAGGGGCGAGGGCTCAGGGAAACCTCAGAGACCCCTGTGGCTTTGCTTCAGCAAGTCTCCTTCTCCAGGTCTCTCTTTGAGGACTGAGAGAGTATTTGGGTTCACGTACATGAGCGCCAGGAGGAACCTCTTTCGAGTTTTCTCCTTCCCTTTTCCTGATTTTACTAGAAAACAGCCGTCCCTGTTTAGAAGGTAAGAGCCTCCTCGAGGTCTGAAACCTGTTCAGTCTGATCCATCTGGTGACAGTTGAATTCTAGGCATGGAAAAGACGAGTTTAAGGAGGCAGAATTTTTTTCCGCACCTGGGATTTTGTCCCATAGAATCACTGGGGACATTAGGGTTTGTCCATTTTGTTTCACCTTTTCCTCCCTTCCTCCATCCCTCCCTCCTTTCTCTTCGTCTCCTGCTTCTTTTGTCCTTTCACCTGTTCCCCTCCCAACACCAGGATATTGGGGGGGGGGGTGTTTGTGTGTGTTGCGGGGGAGTGCTCTGCAGCTCCCACTCTGGGAGGTCCACCCAAAAATGTGGGGCTGAAATAGTGCTCGGGCAGTGATCCCCACCGGTGACCTGGACCATCCTTTGGGCTCTCTGGTGAGAACCATCAGCCTCCCGTCCTCAGTCTCTACCCTGATTGGCTGAGTAGGGGGTTATTGACAGGGAGGAGACTCAGGTTTTTGCAGTTCTCTTTTAAGACCAAGGAAATAAGTCATAACCACTTATATGTTTGACAAATTTTGCTGATTTCTGCATTAATTGTCTCTGAGCAGTTCATGATTCTCTCTAACATTGCAGTTCTCCTCAAATACTTGCTGAACAATTACTGTGCACTGTTGTTGGTCTGGAGCTCATCTGAGAGCACTTTACTCAGGTCATTCAATGTGTGAAATTCAAGATCCGATGGTTAGTTTGAAAATCAGGGCTCTTGGGTCCTATTCCCAACTCTGCCACTGACTGGCCGTGTGACCTAAGACAAGTCAATTCTCCTTTCTCAGCCTTAGCTTCTCCCTCTTTCAAGAGGCATAATAATGATCCGCTCCTACCTACCTCACGGAGGGTGGAGGACGGGGATCCATTGGAGAGTGTCACTAGGAGTAGTGCATAATATGAGGTGTCCTATCACATTTACTCAGAGCAGATTATGACATAATAGAATAGCTGAAATAGTCTATTTGATTTGTATTTTTTTATTTTGAAATTGTGAAGAGCAGCAACATCTTAGCTCAGACTGAAGCATCTTATCTAATTTTCAAGATCTAAGTGTCTCCTCTTTGTGTGCGATGAGACCATTTAACACACTGTGACAAACAGGAGATGCTTTTGTTTTGCAACAAAATATTTTTGCAAAGAACTTTCATCCCACTTGTTTTGATTTCGAGAAACAAACTGGTTTAGTCTGAAGGGGATTTTCTGACTGAAATAGTTTCAATGAAATTTCCCCACCATCTCGATTCCTGGGCTCTATCCCTGCCTCCGGGGGGTTTTGCTGTTTGTTAGAACAGGAGTCACGACTGGTGGCTTCTCTTTCTGGCTCTGCCACCGCCTTGCTGTCTAGGCCCTTGGGTAGGTCACTTCCCTTCTCTGCACCTCAGGCTTCTCCCCATCTGCCCAATGGGAACAGGGACAATTCTCGAACTCTGGGCGGTCGTGAGCCTGAGTGAGATAAGGGGAGTTAAAGCCCTCTGTGAAGGAGAAAGGGGAGTTTCACGGTGTTTAGCACCAAGGAATTCTAAAGTTTGCTAAAATGTCTAGTCTGTGGAAACAAGAAATGGTCAGGGACAAACTTTTTAACCACTGCCTTTTTTAAAGCTGTCATAAACAGATAGTTAAGGGTTAATGTCTCTTTTACCTGTAAAGGGTTAAGAAGCTCAGTAAACCTGGCTGACACCTGACCAGAGGACCAATAAGGGGACAAGATATTTTCAAATCTTGGTGGAGGGAAGTCTTTTGTTTGTGCTCTTTGTTTTGGGGTTTGTTCGCTCTTGGGACTAAGAGGGACCAGATATCAATCCAGGCTCTCCAAATCTTTCTGCATCAGTCTCTCATGTTTCAAACTTGTAAGTAATAGCCATGCAAGGCGTGTTAGTCTTATTTTTGTTTTCTCAACTTGTAAATGTTCCTTTTTGCTGAGAGGATTTTACCTCTGTTTCCTGTAACTTTAAACCTAAGACTAGAGAGGGTTCCTCTGAGCTATGCGAATCTGATTACCCTGTAAAGTATTTTCCATCCTGATTTTACAGAGATAATTTTTACCTTTCTTTCTTTAATTAAAAGCTTTCTTTTTGAGAACCTGATTGATTTTTTCCTTGTGTTAAGACCCAAGGGGATTGGATCTGGACTCACCAGGAATTGGTGGGGGAAGGGAGGGGGGATGGTTAAATTCTCCTTGTGTTAAGATCCAAGGGGTTGGATCGGTGTTCACCAGGAACTTGGTGAAAAACCCTCTCAAGGCTGCCCAGGGAGGGGAAGGTTTTGGGGGGACAGAAAGTGATCCAGACACTGAAATTTCTGGATGGTGGCAGTGTTACCAGATCTAAGCTAGTAATTAAGCTTAGAAGTGTCCATGCAGGTCCCCACATCTGTACCCTAAAGTTCAGAGTGGGGGAGGAACCTTGACAAAAGCCCATTCAGGGATGTGAGTCCCTGTCTCTTAGGTACCTGGGGTTCTTTGCCAGCAGGAGAGAAGAGGTTCCTGCCTCTGTTTTTGTAGCCTTAACAAACCAGGTGTTGTGCCCCAGTTCTCGTCTGAGATCCCTGAAAAAGAACATCTTCCCATCCATGAACAAGACAGGACCTATCTTTAAGATGGGAACAAAGAGACCCCTGGGACTTACAGACTAGCTAGCCTCACTTCCATAGCTGGGGAGATACTGGAATACATTCTTAAACACTCAGTTTGTCAGCAGCACCTACAGGATAATTTGGTTCTTAGGACTAGTGAGCATGGATTTGTCAAGAACAAATCATTCCAAACCAATCCTCTTGCCTTCTTTGGCAGGGTTCCAGGCCTAGTGGAGGTGGGTAAACAGTAGATGGGATCGATCTCGGTGTCACTAAGGCTTTTGACACAGTCCCGTAGGACATTCTCACAAGCAAATGAGGGAAATGCAGTCTAGATGCAATCAGTGTCATGTGGGTGCAGAGCTGGTTGAAAGCCCAGACTCCAAGAGCCCGTCTCCATGTCTGGCTGTCCAATGGAGAGGGTGCACCTAGTGGGTCCGGCAGGGATCAGTCTGGGGTCCGGTACTAGTCAATATTTTCATGAATGATTTGGAAAATGGAGTGGAGAGCATGCTTCTAAAATTTGCAGCTGACACCAAGCACTTTGGGGCACAGGATTGGAATTCAAAACGCCCTTAACAAATTGGAGACTTGGTCTTCTTGAGACAAACTCCATGGCTGGGCCCCTCTCTCTAGACTGGGCTGAAGTGAAACCCCAGAGCCAAACCCTCCTCCTCCTGGGCAATGCGCTCCGACCTCGAATGGTCAGATGCTGCTTAGCACTGTCAGAGCAGCTTTGGCTGGGGGATTCTCCCAGCACTTTCCACTAGCGGGAAAGTATGAAATCCCCATTTGACTGCTGGCTCGAGACGGGCTGGATTCAGGCAGGGGGTGTGGGGCTAGTGCAGACAGGGCACAGGGTGCAGGGCTGGTGCAGGCGGGGGGGTGCAGCAGGGGGTGGCTGTGAGTAGGGCAGGGGGTGTGGCGCTGGCTGTGGGCAGGGGGTGCGGGTACAGGGGGTACAGCCCATCCTGTACTGTAATTGCCCCTCCTCCTCCCTTCCCCACTGGGGTAGCAGCAGCAGCCTGGGGCTCGGGGGCTATTTAAAGGGCCAGGGCTCCCCTGCTTCTACCGCCCCGCCTCTTAGGGGCGGGGCCCGATTCAGGGGAATCGGGTGAATCGGCCTAAAGCTGGCCCTGTGTGGGGGTAGGGTGGGGCAGGACTTGGTCCCATTCTGGGCACCACCAAAAATTACACAAACCTGCCGCCCCTGTCCAGCCCAACCTTCTGCTGATGCACCTCAGCCCACATCCGTGCAGGGTTTGAAGCTTCCATTGCTTAAATTCCAGGACACTGAGGGATTTCAGCTCCCCTTTGCCCACAGGGAACCTTCACCCCACTCCCAGCCAGGTTCTTGTCCATGGGATCACTGTAGGGGGGCTGGGTCCCTCGGTGTCTTTTCTCTCTCTATGACAGGCCAGGGTGCAATAACTGGGGCATCTGAGCACCCAGGACCTTCTGTGGGTCTGCCATTCCCCTTCCCCTTCTGTGGTCTCATCAGTCACTGACTCCAGCCTTTTTTCTATCCATCGTCAGCACCATCCCAAGCAAGCTGCACTCACCTCAAAAAGACAGTGTCCCCTGGTGGGTGTAAATCACTGACCTCTCTCCTCTCTGAGCACTGGCTGCCCCTCTGTTTCCTTGCCTCTCAGTCTGTGCAGATGGGACCTTTCCCTCCAGTGCTGGAGGATTCACCCTTCTCATCTACCATTGGCCCAAGCAACACAGCGGGTGGGAATCTTAAATGTACTAAGGTGACTTAGGAGCAGAAACCCCCCCAGACCTTCCATGCAATTGGCACTTGCCCCTGACTGAGCAGGATTGAAACTTGCGCAGGAAGACTGCTGGGCCACATCCCCTCTAGGCATGAGCAAAGCAGCAGGGTGAAAAAATGAAGCTGGAGATGCAACCCAGGGCCTCATACATGCAAAGCATGTGCCCTACCACTGAGCTACATCCCCAGATGGGCTGTATTTGGCCTGGGTTACAGCATGGGTAGGCAACCTATAGCACGTGTGGCAAAGGCAGCAGCACGTGAGCTGATTTTCAGTGGCACTCACACTGCCCAGGTCCTGGCCACCAGTCTTGGGGGCTCTGTATTTTAATTTAATTTTAAATGAAGCTTCTTAAACATTTTTTAAAACCTTGTTTACTTTACATACAACAATAGTTAGTTATATATTATAGACTTATAGAAAGAGACCTTCTAAAAACATTAAAATGTATTACTGGCACGTGAAACCTTAAATTAGAGTGAATAAATGAAGACTTGGCACACTACTTCTGAAAGGTTGCTGACCCCTGGGTTACACTAAAAGCCCTCTTGTTTCCAGAGCATCCAGTGGCCTAAAAGCAGCATGGGGGACACATTCCCTCTTCTGAGGGCCAAACCTGCTGTCTTGGAGGCTGCTGGTTCTTAGGGGTCACTTTGCAGCAGGGCCAGATTCTATGTGTGGGGCAGAGAGAGTGGGTGCCCTGGACTCAGGGTGCAGAGATACTCTCAGCCCTCTCCCCTGCATTGGGTGGGGGGTGCTGCCACCCCCTGCTGGAAGGTAATGGGAGGGGAGGGGCGCTGTGAGTCGCTCAACACCTGACTCTGGTGGCAGCAGTGGTGTGGGGAGCTCCAGGTGTTTCTAGGATCTGCTATTGCCACCTGCCTGTGAAGTCCAGCTTTCCCCAGCACATTCACTGCCGTGCAATTGGGTCACTGTTTCCATGGCTGCACAGAAGGGAAACTGGGAGTGATTATTTGCTATCTGCAGCAGGATTAGCCTGTGTCAGTGATTAATGAGGTGGCTCTTGTTGTAGATCAGGGGTCGGCAACCTATGGCATACGTGCCAAAGATGGCACGCGAGCCAATTTTTAATGGCACGCTGGAGCTTGTCCGGACTCCAGAATTCCATTAAAAATCCTGCCCAGCCTTGCCCACTCTCCTCTGCCCTCTGCTCCCCCCGTGAGAGCAGGGAGCAGAAGCATAGCCGTTCGCACGGGGTGGGCAAATGGCCCCACTCTCCCGGCACAGCAAGCCGCGGGGTCCGCGCTCCGAGGTCGGAGCGTCGGCCAAGTGCAGCAAGCTGCCGGCCCCTCCCCTGGAGCCCTGCCACCGCGTCCAGCACTCTGGGGGGGTCAGGGCCGCGCGCTCCCGTGGGGCAGCGTTTGGCTCCGCGGGGAGGCAGACATGCTCCCCAGTCACCTGGAGCTCTGCCGCCGCTGCGCGCAGCGCTCTGAGGGCCGGGGCTGTGCTCTCCTGCAGGGCAGCGTGTCTGGCTCTGCATGGAGCCTCAAGGTAAAGGGCCCAGGGCTGGGGGGGTTGGATAAGGGGTGGGGGCAGTCAAGGGACAGGGAGCAGGGTGGGTTGCATGGGGAGTTGGGGTCCCAGGGGGGTTAGGGGTGGGGATCTCTGTAGGGGGCAGTCAGGGAGCAGGGGGGGTTGGATGGGGCATGGGAGTCCTGGGGTTTGTGAGGGGGCAGGGGATGGATAGGTGTTAGGGCAGTCAGGGAACCGGGAGCAAAGAGGGTCCGGGGGGGCAGTTAGGGTGGGGGGTTTCTGGAGGGGGTGGTCAGGGGACAAGGAGCTGGGGGGTTGTATGAGTTGGGAGTTCTGGGGGTCCTGTCAGGAGGCAGGAGTGTGGAGAGGGGTTGGCGCAGGCAGGCAGGGAGCGGGGGGGGGGTTGGATGGGTTGGGAGTTCTGGGGGTCCTGTCAGGGGCGGGGACTGGTTGGATGGGGCATGGGAGTCCCAGGGGTCTGGCTGGGGACTGGGGTGTGGATAAGGGTCGGGGCAGTCAGGGGACAGGTAGGAGGTAGGGTCCAGTCCGAGGACAAGGAACAGGGAGGCTTAGATAGGGTGTGGGGTCCTGGGGGGCAGTTGGGGGCAGGGGTCCCAGGAGGGGTAGTCAGGGGACAAGGAGCAGCGGGGTTGGGAGTTCTTAGGGGGGCAGTCACCCAGCCCTCTCCCCTGAGGCCTAACCCCCACACATACACCATGCCCTCTGCCCTGAGCCCTGCACACCCCTCAGGCCCGTCCTGAGCCCTGTACCTCCCTCATACACACCCAGTATACAACTCATACACCTCTGCTTGACTCCTTCATCCCTCCCCCAACCCTGACACCGGCACCCCCACCCATACCCAGGCCCCACTCTGCCCTGACACCTACACTCCCCCACATACCCAGCCTCCAGCCCTCTGCCCCCAGGCCTCTGGGTCCCGGCCCCGCACAGCCTGCTGCTGGTCTTGGGTTTTGGCTGACAGACCCTTGCCAGCCGTGGTCCCGGCCGCAGGCCTCGCTCAGCCCGCTGCCGGCCTAGGTGAACAGAACCCCAGGCCAGCAGCGGGCTGAGCGGGCCGGCAGCGTAAGATCAACATTTTAATTTCATTTTAAATGAAGCTTCTTAAACATTTTGAAAACCTCGTTTATTTTACAATACACTAGTTTAGTTATATAATATATAGACTTATAGAGAGAGACCTTCTAAAAACATTAAAATGTATTACTGGCACGCAAAACCTTAAATTGGAGTGAATAAATGAAGACTCGGCACACCGCTTCTGAAAGGTTGCTGACCCCTGTTGTAGATTGTTATTCATTCCCCACCTTGACAATTCACACCGTCCCTTTCCCATGCAGATTCCCAGCACTTCAGTGATCCTGGTAGCAGGGGTTGGGGCCTGAGACTTTCACGTTTCTTTCCCCCTCCACCTGGACTGAACGCAGCTTTTCCCCATCCCAGACAATCCATGAAATAACAACAGCAGCATAAAGAAAGAGGGGAGGAAATATCTTACAGCCAGGACTGGAGGTGCCCAGGGCCCCCTGCTTTGCGCAAGGGACAGAGAAAGATCTTGCTGTTCCTGTGTCTGTGCAAGGAAAATTGTGCTTCTGTATGAAAGAGAGGCGGGAAATGGCCCCATTGTGGGACAATATCCTCAGGATTAAGAGCAAAGGACTCAGGCTGAGAACTGATATAACTCCACTCATCTGGGAACTTGTGACATTGATCCAGACTCTGGGGGTTCGGGCTGTTTTAACTCATGGTAAAAACATGAACTTGATTCCAAGAAGGGAGAGAGGAGAAGCCTGAAGCTGACTTTAGTCCCAGGCTGGGGTCTCCTGAACGGTGGGAAACATCCTTGGCTGCTACCCAGGGACAGCAGCTACTGGTGACATACCAGGGCTGGGATGAGAGGCGAATGTTACATGGACTTTATCATACAGGCCCCATCCTGCTTCTCAGAGCCCACAGGTGAGAATCTAGAGAAGGGTGAGTCATTTCTCAGCTGCATTCTCAGGAGTAGCCAGTAGCCGTCCTTGACCAGAGACCCAGGAGAGCAACCACAGCAGTTCTGCGGAGAGCTCTGGCTGCCAGGGGATCCAGTTAGGAGAGGGAGTGCTGGGGGCTCTGCAGTTTTTGCAGTGGGGCTGTCTCAGGAGTCACAGGTGGCTTTGTTGGGGGGGTGGGGAAGTAGGGACTACAGGATGTGAGGCTGGCTGAAATGAAACTGCACAAAAACCCTCCCCCTTTGCTCCAGCTAAAAGCCCTACTTTGGCCTCTCCCCCTTTCATAAATATCTCCATATCTACCCTGGCTCTCAGAAACCCCCTTTCTCCCATGTGTATTTTCACAGTTTCTTCCTTTTTTCATGGAGAGAGAGAGAGAAAAAAACCTATTAATTTGAGCCACTGACACAGTTCACAGCATGAAATACACAATTTTGTGTTCAATGAGTTGTGTTCATTTACATAACATGAAAAAATATGTTTTGGTCAATGCATGAAAACCTCACTGCATTGAACAACCCACTGGATATAGTTAATGTACTACAGAATATTTAAAGAAGTTAAGAAAGATGTGCTTAATAATTAACGTGTTGTGCCATTTACACACGCACAAGACACAGAAGAAACTGAATTATTTGAGCTTCTAAAATTTCCATTTTCTCACAGCATTTTAGTTCTCAAGGTTGTTTTAATTTGCTTATTTTTTTGGAACTAGAAATGAGGAAAGAGCACATTGAAGTCAGTGGAATTACCACAGTGAGGGATTAGTCTCATTATTTGCCACTAACAAAACCTTTGTTAACAGAGAGTTAACTTTGACTGTTAATATCTCTTAACTTCCAGAACATCAAGTTCAGTAAAACTCAAACTCTGGAAAAACAGGGAATACAGAGTGAGGGTACATGCCCAGATAACCTTAACTCTGCCCTCTAGAAGAGAATTCGTGATAGCATATGAGAACAAGGAAAGGTTTGGGGACAAATTACAGCTACTTCCCAAGAGTTTGTTTCTTCTGTAATTAATTGATCCTGGCCCCATCAATTGATCCTGGCCTGGTGTCTGGCCGTGGAATTTACTGTTTTTATCCCAGCATATTTGTAAAGCAGTTTCTTCTTTAAAAGCTCCTTTATTTTGGTTATACAAACAGGTCACTTCCCCAGCTATTTCAAGGAGATGGAATTTTCCTGACCCACAGGGAACTTAAACTAACATGCCCAAGATCACACATTCCTTAGGAGAAAACGAAGGGGAAAAAAAACCAAAACCCACCAAATCGTTGCTGTTTCTATCCAAATGATCAATGAGACCAGAAAGTGAGACTGTGCAATTAACTGTCTGGGACTACACTGACTCTGCAGTTACTTGGATGCAGACACACCCAGCTCTACGGTTGGTAAAAGTACAGAGACTCTGCTCCTGCTCATGAACTAGCAGCACATGACCTCTGAACAGCTGCCATTTGAATGTATCTGAAAGATACAAGGAACAATGATCTGTGTTAAAGGAAGGCTGCCATTTATTAGAGACCCAATTGATGCTGTGTGCACAAACAGAGGATTGAATGTGTAACAGGGAGTTTGGTAAAGCCTTTTTTTTAATTTATTTTTTTATTGGAGATATACCAATCTCCTAGAACTGGAAGGGACTTTGAAAGGTCATCGAGTCCAGCCCCCTGCCTTCACTAGCAGGACCAATTTTTGCCCCAGATCCCTAAGTGGCCTCCTCAAGGATTGAACTCACAACCCTGGGTTTAGCAGGCCAATGCTCAAACCACTGAGCATCCCTCCCCCCCTCTTGGTTATTTTATTTTTATAACAGGCTCCTGTCCACCTCCAGTAGAGTTTTCAGTCCCAATAGCAACTTACTTACCAAATGTAATACACACTAGGCCATGCCTCCCCCCCTCCCAAAAAAAAAAAGTGTATGTGGTTCTTGTTCTTCTGCACATTGTAGCCCATGGAGGCCAAGGACCTGCAAATGTGTCTTCATGTGCCTTTGTTTAGTTGATGAAAACAAACCTAGACACTTAGAGGATTGGAACTGATTTCAGCTGGGGGACATGTTTGGGAGGTTTTTATGCATTTGCACAGGAAAACATTGAGTGTGTGCATTTATTTCAGGGATCCCTATTTAGTGGGGCTCCTGAAAATAGAATTATTTTTACTGAAGTAGTAAGCTTGTGAGGGGGCATTTGGATTTGAACCAAGGCCCACTTGATCTGCAGTCAAACACTCTACCACTGAGCTATACCCCCATGACATTTGCATTGGCAAGTCAGTGATCTTTAGGATTTTGAAGGACGGGCTCTGCCTCAGAGAGCTCCTTTTCTATTCCCAGACCACAGGGGTTTAAAAAATGGGGTTTGATTAAACTTTATATACACATGTAGACACCACAGCTTGCACACCCACCAACATAGCTTCCCCCACTGACATAGCTACCACCTCTCGGGGAGATGGATTAACTGCACGGACAGGACAGCTCTCTCCCCTCCACTTAGAGCAGCTTCATTATTTATGAATAGGTGGGAAATAACCTCCTGAATGGACAGGAACCAATGTATCAGATATTGCTGTGTCTGCATTCAATATGGGTAACTGGTCATATTGGGCTGGATTAGTAGGAGCGTTGCCAGCAGATGGAGGGAAGTGATTATTCCCTTCTAGTCAGCACTGGTGAGGCCACATCTGGAGCATTGGGTCCAGTTCCCCCTCCCCCCCACTACAGAAACAAATTGGGGAGAGTCTAGGGGAGGGCAACAAAAATGATGAGGGGGCAGGGGACTTACGAGGAGAGGCTGAGGGCAGGGCCGCCCGGGGGGGGGGACAATTTGCCCCAGGTCCTGCAGGGCCCCCAGGAGAATACAGGATTCTATAGTATTGCAACTTTTTTTTATGGACGGGGCCCCTGAAATTGTTTTGCCCCAGGCCCCCTGAATCCTGAGGGCGGCCCCTGCCCAGACCGTGGTGCTGCCCCCCCCTCCACTCCCTTCCCTCGTTCTCCTCCCTCCGAGGCCCCCCCTGTGCTCCGCCCTCACTCCCATTTGGCCACTTCCCACCCCTGCTCTTTGGCTGAGGCCTGCTGGTCGCTCGTTCCTCTCCTCCCCCAAGGCCTCCTCGCGCCTCTCCACCCCCTACCCCAAGGTCTGCCTGCTGCCCCCCTCTCTGCCCCTCCCCATCGCCCACCCTGCCCATCGCCCACCCCTCTCTGCCCCCTCCCCTGAGACCCCCCTGCCCATCGCCCCCACCTCTCTGCCCCTCCCCTGAGACCCACCCTGCCCACTGCCCCCACCTCTCTGCCCCCTCCCCTGAGACCTGCCCTGCCCACTGCCCCCACCTCTCTGCCCCCTCCCCTGAGACTCACCCTGCACATCACCCACACCTCTCTGCCCCTCCCCTGAGACTCACCCTGCCCACCCCTCTCTGCCCCCTCCAGGAAACAACTGTAATTGATCACTCAGTGAGAACAGAACTAGAGTGCAGTGAGAACCACATATCCAGCAAGTAGTTGTGGCCGAGTGGTTAAGGCAATGGACTAGAAATCTATTGGGGGTCTCCCTGCGCAGGTTCAAATCCTGTCAACTACGGAGGAAGTTGTGGTTCTTTAGTTTCACTGGATCTGAGTCTTGTCTCACTCTTAAGCTATGGCTACATGAAAGAGTAACATGGCTTTAGTTAAAGTGTTTTAATTGAACAGCTGTTGCATGTCCACCCTATGCCCCTGTGTCACCAGAGCACATCCATGCTAGCATCTCTTGTCTTGCCACAGAGAGCAGTGCACTGTGGGTAGCTATCCCACTGTGCAACTGGCTGGGAAGGGTTTGCAATGCCTCACTGGCTGGTACAGCATCACATGATGCAGGTTTCTATCCCATTGTTCCATGGGCATCCTACTAGATTGCCAGCTGCTTTTCAACTGCAATGTATGTGGTGGGGGAGACAGTGTGTGCGTTGTGGAAGAGTGAGTGTGTCGCACACTGTCTCTAAGTTCAGACAGCTGCTGGAAGCAACCAGTCCTGAGGCAGGGGACAGCCCCGACATCAGCCCCCCTTCTCTCACTGGCTCAGCTCAGCACAGCACTCTCTGTCACACACACACACACTGCTGCCTGCTTAGCTCTGTGTCAGGGGGGCTGGAACAGGGGGTTTAGAGGGCCATGGACCCACCACTCTTTACTGGCTGTTAGGACAAATGATGAGGGGGGGAAGGGTGCAGTCTTGGAGAAGAGGCGTCTGTGGCTGTGGCCTCGTGGGGAGAGCTGCTGTGAGTGGGGGTCCTTAGGGAAGGTGTCATGGGGGTGCCACAATTTGGACAATGGTGCCCCCCCACACACACTGTAAGGAAGCTCCCGCCGCCCCTGCTCTGTGTTGGCAGAGCGGGAGAGAGCAGCATCCACGGCAGTGATTTGCTCCCTGGGGCTCCAGCAGTGGGGCTCGGGAGGTGATTTAAAGGGCCCGGGGCTCCAGCCGCTGCAGGGAGCCCTGGGCCCTTTAAATCACCAGCCTGGGGAAGCCGGGCCGGGCTGGCACAGCGTACTGGCTCTTGCCGGTACCCCATACCGGAACACACCGGCTTACTTTCACCTCCAGAAAGTCCTCATGTGGATCAATAACTCGTTAAAAGATAGGAAAGAAAGGGTAAGAATAAATGGTCAGTTTTCAGGATGGAAACAGGTAACTAGTGGTGTCTGTACTGGGACCAGTACTAGTCAACATATTCATAAATGACCTGCTAAATAGTGAGCTGATAGAATTTGTAGATGATCCAAAACTACCGGCTTGCTTCCTAGAACGAACGCTCCTTGAGTGGGGGGATCCACAGGGACTAGCTCAAACCTCCAAAGTGCCTGGCCAGGGGCAGGACATTGGCACAGCAAGGGAGGGGTGTGGCAGTGACATCACAAAGGCCTTTTGCAGGACCTCAGACTATTGGTCAAAGGTGGTGGGGAGGTGGTGACCTCACAGAGAGATGCTGACATCAGCCAGGCAGGAGAGGGGCGAGGGGCCAGGGAAACCTCAGAGACCCCTGTGGCTTTGCTTCAGCAAGTCTCCTTCTCCAGATCTCTCTTTGAGGACTAAGAGAGTATTCGGGTTCACAGACGTGAGCGCCAGGAGGAACCTGTGGAGATTTAGTCGCACTGAGGCACAGGAGGGAGGAGGAGGAGGAATCCTGCTGACAGGCAGTGGCTGTGCAGAAAAAGAGGAGGAGTTCTGGGGACTTTTTTTGCCTCTCTTTTGCCTGCCTGCTCGCTCTTGTGGTGAACGGTGAAGATGGTCTCAACAAGCCCAAATAGCTCAGTTGATAGAGCATCAGGCTCTTAATCTGAGGGTCCAGGGTTCAAACCCCTGTCTGGGTGCTCAGCTTTTAAGTTGCCTTGTGTGCCAGGAGCCAAATGATTCTTGGTGTTGTCCACCAACCACATGCGGATTCCCAGAAGCTGTGGCCATTTCCTGGAAAGGTTCCTTTCCTCAGGAATCAGGAGAGAGGCCCCATCCACAGGAGCAGGCCTAGAATATGCAGTCTCTGGCTGGCAGGAAGCGCTGTGGGGCCAGGTGCTGAGAAAGCCCAGAGGGGGAGCAGCAGAGATGAGGGGAAGAGAGACAGAGAAGCAATGAGGACAGTGTACAGGGGGTTCAGGTCTGGCTATTGTGGGGAACTTCCCTGGTTTATACATGACCCTGGTGCTGCAATTGGCGGGAGAAGGGATCTGAGTCCCCACCCCGTTACCCAGAGGCTGCCTGACCCCAAGGACGCTCTTTCTACTCTCCTGTGTGGCAGAGTCCTTGTAACCCCAACAAGGCTGGGCCCAGGAATCCTGGGGGGTTTGATGACCCCCAATCTTGTCATGATCACTTGAACAGGGGCTACAGTGTCTCCACTCTGGGCACTTCCCTGACCCACTCCTCATTGCATGTGCTTCAAGCAAACACCATTTATTACCCAGCAATCAATGTAAAACATAAGGAAAGATGGGAAAGGAAAACACGTCACCCTGTTCTGTGGCGCAGGGAGATCACAACCAGCGTCTCGGGAGGGTCAGGGCAGGTCACAGTCTCTCCCTCACATGTCCCAGGCCTCCTCCCCAGAGCCTGGCTGTGCTGCAGGGACACCACGGGCTGGACACTTGCTCTGGCAGTGGCCACATGCTCTAGGTGACAGGCCCCTTGTTCCCAGTGTCTGCCCCCATGTAGGGGATATGATCTCTCCACCCCCAAAAGTCTGGGTGCAAGATCTCTTGACGGGTGGCATCTCCTTGCACTGGGCCTTCTGCCCAGGGTCCCCCTCGCTCTCCCACGCTGCTCACTGCACCCACCTCCAGCCCCAGTGCTGCTACGGCTCTGCCTCCAGCTCCCTGGGCTGCTCCTCTGGCTCCGCTTGCTGCAGCTCTTCTCCCAGCACAGATCTGCTCCCTGGGCAGCTTCTACGGCTCGTGCTGCTGCGGCTCGGCTCCCAGCACAGATCTGCTCTGGTTCTCCCTGGCTGGTGCAGCTCTGCTCCCTGGCTCTTCTCGGGCTCCTGCTCTCTCCTTAGCTCCGCCCCACTCTGGCCCAGGCAGTTCCAGCTCCCACGGAGGATGGGACCCCCTGGCCTGGTGACTCCCTCATTACACTGCCTGGCCTGTCAGTGCGGCTAACTTGGAGCTTTGGCCTCTCCCCATTGCTCCTGGGGACTGTCAGTCTCAGGGGCCTGATTTCCCATTGGCCCTTCCCCCTTCTATTGGGACTGGGAACTAGCCAACCAAACCCCCCACTAAGTTTTAGTAAGGGGCCAACAGTCCCTTACACAAGCCAGCCCCGTGAGGGTCACTGATGTGCAGAGACAGCAACACAAGCTGGTCCTATGGTGTAACGGGCAGCCCTCAGGACTCTGAATCCTGCAATCTGAGTTCAAATCTCAGTGGGACCTTGTACTGCCTTGTGGTAAAGCCCTGGAGCTCACAGTACTCAACTTCCCTGTCTCCAGCTGTGCCACAGCCAGTCTTTCCTCTCCTGCTGGGTGACTTGCCCACAGGAGCCAGGTTTTGGGTTGTAATGGCCAAAATTGGTTGGGGCTTCAGAACTTGTTACCCTGGTTCCTGATGCCTGTGGTTTGACCAGGTGGTTGGGATTCTTGCTGATTCACATAAGACCCACAAGTTTGGACATTTTGCTTGCAGCCACGTTACCTCTTGTCCACCAGGCACTTGAAGAAAGGAGGGCCAGGGCCAGGCTTCATAGTCAGGGCTAGGCAGGAGGGAGGCAGAGTCCCAGGCTGGAGCCCAGCACCTCTCCTCCTCTGGGCACCTGGAGCAGAGGCAGCTGGTGCTGACAGCTCCAAGGGAAGGCTTAAAAGCTACAGAGCAACTGAGGGCAGGGCAGAGGAGGGCAGGACCATGCCTATGCATGGCCAGCAGACAGCCACAAAGACACCCGGCCAGCCTGCTCCCTGCTATGCCAAACCCCCACTGAAGACGTGCTTAATCCATTTGCTGATCAGGAGGAAAACCTGTCAAAATCTGTGTGCGAGGAGAACCCACTTGGCTCGGAAGGGGCAAGGAAAAAGAGCAAGTGAAAAAAATAACCAGCGAGAGAGAGAGCGAAAAGAACGTGAAAGGCAGAGAAAGAAATAAAGGGAGAGAAAAAACATTAGAAAAAGAAGGAAAGAAAGCAAGAGCATGAAAGGTAGAGGGGAAAAAAGAAAGCAAGAACATACAAGCTAGAGAAGGAAAGGAATGAAAAAGAACGAATGAACCACAAGCGCTAGTTGAAGCTGGAATGGGAGAGTTAGAGAAAGGACAGACTGACCTGTTAAGTAAGGTTGCACCCCAGATTCTCCATGTTGGGGGAACAGGCCCCCCATTTCCGTCCTGGCCCTGCTTGGGGGGACCATCCATAGGTGCCTATTGGGACCCCCATACTCCGTGGAGGGGGCAAGCCCCCCCCATACCCTCCCCTCGGGACACGGGCTCTCCCCAATCCTGACCCCCTTCCCACACGCTCCTGGGAATGGGGGGAAGGTGCTGGAAGGCATGTGCTGAGCAGCACCGTGGGTGTCTCTCTCTGGGGCGAAGGAAGAGGATATTTTTGGTACCAGAAGGAAAGAGCAGGGGGCGGGGGCGTTTGTGGAGCCGGGACGCACACCAGAGAGAAGAACTGAACACAGCCCAGCGTGAGCCCAGTGCCAGTTGGAGCCGAGACGCCCACACCTGGAGGACCATCTCCAGAACCTACTTTGATGGTGCCGTCCATCACCGCTCCCACACTGAGCTCCCCACCTAGACCTCCCCGGACGAGATGAGGTGGTGCATTGGCAAAGGGGGCTGTTTGAGCAGGGCTTTGCGTGTGTGTGTGCGCATCTAATTTTGGGAAGTGAAGTCACAAACTGCTGGGGCTGGTTTCCTGTTGGTGTGAGCTTTTTCTTTTTTTTCCTCTCATCTTCTTGTTTTAGGGCTAGGGCTGGGTGGCTTCCTGCACTGCCGTTGACGAGGGCAGCGGCACAAGGGGCCCAGGGTGGAGAATCGGGGAGGGGGAAGGGTGCACGGGATGTCACAGGGATAAGAATCACATTTAGCCCTTGCACGGCAATGGTGGTGCACTCACGCACTGCCGCGCCTTCTAGTATCACAACTACTTATCTGTACAACAGCAGCACCTACAGAGACCGGCGCAGAATCAAGGCCCCCGTTGGGCCAGGCGCTGCCCAGACACAGCGAGAGACAGGCCATGCCCCAGAGAGATTACAGGCTCCATACCCAAAAAGTGGGAGGAGAATCAGAGGCCCAGTGTCACACAGCAGCACTGAGAGTAGAACCCAGGAGTCCTGGCTCCTCCTGCTCTAACCACTAGACCCCACTCTGCTCCCAGAGTTGGGGACAGAACCCAGGAGCCCTGGCTCCCCAAAAGGGTGGGAGTGGGGTCTAGTGGTTAGAGGAAAGGATGATGGATGTCAGGACTCCTAGGTTCCAGTCCCAGCGCTGGGGATAGAGTGGAGTCTCGTACGTTAGCACAGGTGGGGCTGGGAGCCAGGACTCCTGGGTTATTCCCATCCCCCCCTGAACCATCTTGCACAGCAGGAGGGGGCTGGGCAGGAAGCGGTGATGGGGTGAAAACTACCAAGAAAGGCAAATCCTGGAAGGAGCCTGTGCCAGGAACCAGGTGATGCAGAAACCACTGTCCCATCCCCACCCCTTGGCTGGCACTGGATCGTGCCCCCCATCCGCCCCTGCAAGCCTTGGGGGGCAGGGAATAGCCATGGTGCTGGGCCCCTCATTCAACTGAATTATTCAGTGTCGCAGTGACCCAAGGTGTGTGCATAGAATGGGGATTGTGTGTGTGTGTGTGTGTGTGTATTGATTGATTGATTTCTGCATGTGGTTTTGGGCAAGGGTTTTGTGGGGGGGGGATGGGGTGTTTGTGGCTGTGCAAGTATGTGTGTTCATGTGGCTGGATTTGTGCATGTGTTTGCATCTGTTAGCAGTTGTGCTGATGTTGGCTGGATTTGTGTGGATGTTTGTGTATATTAGCAATTTTGTGTATGTGTGTGGCTGGATTCATGCATGTGTTTGTGTATGTTTGCAATTGTGTGTGTGTGCATGCTCTGCTGCCCTCTGCCGGCGCAACAACCGTTTCTCTGTATGTCACAGCCCCCATACCGTCGACCCCGGTGGTGATTTCCCCATCTTACAAGGGCTGGCTGGCCTGACCCTTCTCCCCTCTGCGGAGTGTGATGCGGCTGCAGCTCACCCCCTGTGGGGCAGGAGGGCCCAGGTGTGGGACACTGGGCTCCGATGCACCTGGAGAGCAGCTCAGGTGAGGCAGGGCAGGGCGTGTGGTGTCCGTTCTGCGTTGCCTGGTGCTGGGCCATTGCACAATCCCCAGCCACGCCGCACAGCGCACCCCGAGAGGGGGCAGGGGGCCAAGCAGACGATCCAGCATGAGTGGGGTGAGGACATGTGGTTGGGGGGAGGAGAAGCCTTGGGCTGCACTGGGGGAGTGCAGAGCAGGGGTGACACCCCAAAAACCTGCAGCAAAGGGATGGACAGGTGGGGTGAGTGGATAGAAGAGGCAGCGAAACTAAAATCTAAAAGGGGAGTGTGTGGTCTGGTGGTCAGAACGGGGGAGGGGGGTTGGTGATCAGAATTCCTGGGTTCTATCTCCAGCCCTGCGAGGGGAGTGGGGTCCAGTGGTTAGTGTGTGTGTCGGGCGGGGGGGGAGCCAGGACTCCTGGGTTCTCTCCCTGGCTCTGACTCTCTCTTGTGCAATCCCTCGGCAGTTACCCAACTCACCAGCGTGTGTGAGTGGGGGGTTGGGGCTGGGTTGCGACATGGCCCAGAGTCCTGTGCTGACCCTTTGTTACCCAACCCGGGGCAGGGTGGGGGATGGCCTGGGAGACCCGCTAAGAAAGGCGCTTCTGGTGGGTCTGTGTGTGGGTCACGCTGCCCCCTGCTGGATAGACCCCTCTAGGTCAGAACCAGTCTCAGCCCGGGTCAGACCCCGGGAGCCCAGCCCCCTCTGTCACCACGGCGATGTCTATTGGTCTCCTGGAAAGGTCCATTCTCATGGGTAGCTGTCCAGTGGCAGCGAGTTCCACAGGCCTCGGCACAGGCTGTGTGGGGCAGGAGGTCCTTGTGTTGGGAGCAGTGGGAGTGAATTGTGTGCGGTTGTGTCTCTGAGCACAATTGCGAATATTCCAGTGTGTGTGAGATTGTGAGTGTGGCTGGGGGTGTGATTGTTTCTCTCTTTGCGGGTGGAGCTAGCATGCCCCTCTGGGTGTGTTGTGTGTAAGTTTTCTTGGGACTGTGTGAGTCCCTTGTGCGTCAATGTGTGTGTCACTTGCTGCAGGATACAAAATCCTGCAAAGCCACCACACACACACACACACACACACACACACACACACACACACAGAGCAGGGCTCAGCCCCACCAGCAGGGGGCAGCAGGGACACACACGTCTCTCCTGGGCCAGTTTGGACAATTTCCCTTCACAATCTGGCACAGTGCTGGTGCCCCCACACGGGGGTGGGCAGTGACTGGGCAGAGTGGGGGGCAGATGTGCTGGATTCAGAAGGAGGCACTTTGAGAAAATCAGTCAAGGCCCTTAGCAGAGCTGAGACAAAGACCCAGTGACCCCTGCACCACCCTGGGAGGGGAGTGGGGTCGAGTGGTCAGAGCAGGGAGGGGGCTGGGCACTAGGACCCCTGGGTTCTATCCCTGGCCCTGAGAGTGGAGGGGATCTAGAGCAGGGGGACTGGGAGCCAGGACTCCTGGGTTCCATAGGGGAGACTGTTTTTTCCTGTGCTTCCCTCCCTAGAGATCCCAGCCCAGCCCCCTAGTGGAGAGTGAGTGGGAACAGGGGAAGTTGCTGTCCCAGTTCAGAAACATGATTCAACCCCCACCCCCCCATGGGCTGTGACATCATGGACCTCAAGTATCAGAGGGGTACTCTGTTAGTCTATAAGGTGCCACAGGATTCTTTGCTGCATCATGGACCTCAATCTCCCCAAGGCAGACAGTAGAAGCCCCGCCCCACCAGAGAAGGGGACTGGGTCTAGTTGCACCCACAACAATCCCACTCATGGTTGCAAAGAAACCCCCACAGCCCCACAAACCACTGCTAGGACAGGATCTACTGCTCCCATTGCTTTCCTTGTCACCGTGAGCTGCTCCCAGCCAGGCACCACACCCCATTCACACGCCTTTGGTCAATACGTAGCTCGGTGTGAATCACTGCCCCGAAGTGACTCCGGTGCAGGCACCCACAGCACGAACTCCCCACACCGGATTCTGGCCACACACAGAGAATTCTCTCCGCCGGGCTCCTTCGGTTCCTCTCGCTGCTCTCCGTCCTGCCGCCAGACACTGCTCATCTGCATAGCCCCGCCTATGGACACGTGACACCTTCTGTCGTTTTGGTCTCAAGTGAATGAGTTGCCCGCGGGGAGTGAACACATCAGCGCACGTCACAACCCCAGCGCACGTCACAGCTGCCGGGCGGGGATTGTCTGTGAGCCCTGCGCTGGGGGCGGGGCTTCAGGGAGAGACCCAGCCCCATAGACAGACTGGGGCAGGGAGATATTGGGGGAAGGGATGAGGGGATGGGGGGAGAGACCCAGCCCCATAGACCCATACGGGCAGGGTTGATATTGGGGTCAGGAGGGGAGAAGGGGGGTTGGCAGAGACCCAGCCTGGGGTGCAGGGGAAATGGGGTGGGGCAGAGGGAGACATGTGGGGTGGGGGTGGGGTGTGTGAAATGTTGGTCCAGGGAAATTGAGTCACTCCCAGGACATCGTGTGCAGGGGGGAGCACAGGGGCAGGGAGAGACCCCAGCCCCACAGAGCCCCAGAGGGATACTGGGGGCAGGGGAGGGGATGGAGGGAAGAGAGACTGTTAGCCAAAAGGGCTCGTTTCCCCCCGGAGCTTACCTAATTACACCAAGGAGGCATGGACACAGGAAGACGAATACCACACCCTTTATTGATCGGTCAGCTGAGCTGGTGCTCCTCGCGGCTAGTGCCAGAGAAAGAGACACACTTCCCAAGCCCGGACGGGCCCTTTTTATAATCAGCAACAAACAACTTAGCCTACGTTCGTCTACGTCATTTGGTTGACCTGTAGAACCTGTACATGTATCTGTTAGGGGATAATTGGATACGCAGGATACATATATCATTTTGTGGGAGAAACAAAATACATCTGTTGAGGATACATTTGTCATTCTAAAGGGGACACAAGATACATCTGTTGACCCTTTGTACTAAATACTTTGGAGACTTACAGCTGCATATACTTGGGGGGCCAAACAAGATAAGGAGGAGCCAACATATACTTGGGGAGCCAAACAAACTGATAAGAAAATAGCTGACATAGGTACATGTACGTCCCTTGTTCCTGTTAGGTCGATTAAAATTTCAGGCCTACTACAGAAAAGCTTAATTGACACTGGTTTTCGCCAACAAGACCCAGCCCCATAGACCCTAGAGGCAGCGGGATATGGGGGGGTAGGAGAGGGGATGGCAGAGGAGACACCCATCTCCATAGACCCCCAGAGGCAGGAAATGAGGGGAGAAGTGGGGAGGGAGGGATCCAGCCCTATAGACCTGCAGGGGCAGGGAGATATTGGGGGCAGGAGGGGAGAAGGGGGGTTGGCAGAGACCCAGCCCGGGGTGCAGGGGAAATGGGCTGGTTTGGAAGGAACTGGGGAGGAGAAGAGACACAGGGCAGGACACACCTTGGGACAGGGAAACTGACTCACTCCGAATACATGCAGAGCAGGCCAGGGCGGAGGCAGATCATGCTGGTCCCAGGGTAATTTCAGGGGGTTCTGATTCCCCACTCAGCCGGGGGACTCCCCTCTGGGCTGAGGAGCCCTGGGGTGGGGCAGGTGCAGGGGCTGGGTGTGTGTGTCAGGCTGGGGGAGCTGCCTGGGCAGAGGGGCTGGAACCAGGGGCGGCTCCAGGCACCAGCACACCCAGCGCGTGGTTGGGGGGACAAGCTGCAGGGGGCGCTCGGCTGGTCACCGCGAGGGCAGCAGGAACCCCAGCCCCTCCCCCACTCTACCCCCCTCGCAGAGCTGGGGGAGAACCCAGGAGTCCTGGCTCCCAGCCCTGCCCCTCCCAGAGCTGGGGGAGAACCCAGGAGTCTTGGCTCCCCCGTATTTCCATATGGCTCCATCCAACAGCCCCCCCATGCCCCTGAGTCGGGAGAGAGGAGGCCAAGGGAGAAGCAGGCGGGGAGGGGGTGCTGGGGGCCCGGCGCTGCGGGGGGGGCCGGGGTCTTGGGGGAAGGGGTGATGCAGGGGCAGGGATTAGAGGGAACAGGTGGTGCAGGGGTGGGGTCTCGGGGCAATGTGAGGGCAGGGCCCCAGGGGGAAGGGGCGGTGCAGGGGCGGGGTCTCAGGGGGAAGGGGCGATGCAGGTGTAGGGTCCCAGGGGGAAGGGGCGGTGCAGGAGTGGGGTCTCAGGGGGGAAGGGGTGGGGCAGGGTCTCAGGGAGAAAGGGAAGCTGAAGGGTGGGAACTTGGGGGAAGGGGCCATGTGGGGGTGGGTCCTTGGGGAAAGGGTGCAGGGGAGGGGTGTATTGGGGGGCAGTGTGGGAGTGGGGACTCGGGGAAAAGGGGCAATGCGAGGGTGGTGCCTTGGAGGAAGGGGCGGGGCGTGGCAGGACTTCAGGGGAAGGGGCGGGGATTAGGGGGAACAGGCGATGTGAGGGGGGACGTAGGGGCAGCGTGAGGGCAGTGCTTTGGGGGAAGAGGGTGCGGAGGCAGGGCATTGGGGGTGGACACAGCGGGGGGGCAGGGCTTTGGGGGAAGGGGCGGGGCTTTGGGGGCAGGCACAGTGGGGGGCAGGGCTTTGGGGAAGGGGCGGGGCTTTGGGGGCGGGCACAGTGGGGCAGGGGGGGAAGGAGCTCATTCAGGCCGGGGCGGGTCTGTCTGGGGGTGACGCTGCCCCTGCAGCGGGTGTTTAGAGCCGGGCTCCCCCGGGGGAGGGGCGGGGCCGGGGGCAGCGGGAGTCGGGGGGTGACACGCGGCCGGTGCCGAGGCCCGTCGGACACACCCAGACCCGCTCACACCCAGCCGGGGGGGGGGCAGGGGGTTACAGCCCCAGCGAAGAAGGGGCGCCGGGAACATCCCGCGGGGTGGACAAAGGGATCCAGTCCCCGCACAGAGCCAGACCCGGCCCCGCCCCGCCCCCGCCAGGGATTGGGGGGGGCGTTTCAGCGGCGGCGGCGGGACCTCCCCCGCGCGCTCGCGCCCGCGCTGCTTTGTGCGGGGGGTGAAAGGGGCGAAGCGGCGCAGCACGTTCCTGCGCGGAGCCGCTTCATACCCTGCACCGGGGAGGAGGGGGGCGGGGCCGGGGCTCTCTGGGGGCGGGGCGGGGATGAGGAGTTGCGCTGGGGGGGAGGTGTCAGGTTGACCCAGGGACCCGCCCTTAGCTGGGCTGGAGAGGACGGAGGCGCCCCGGGGCAGGCTGGGAGTTGTAGTTCCTGGCTCGTCTCACGGCGGACGCGCCCCCTCCCGGTGCACTCTGGGAAGCGTAGTTCTCTCTCTCTCTCTCTCTCTCACACACGGCCTCTATTGGAGGAGGAGCCGTAACTCGTCACTTCGCCGCGCCCCTCCCCGCTCCCTGATTGGCGGAGAGAGCGCGGGACAGAGACTCGGCACGTGGGGGGGAGGCCCCGCTTCCCTCGCCCCGAGGCTTCGCTGCCCCCCCCCCCGGGCGCGCGCTGCGGCCGTTGGGATTCGAATCCCGAGTGGGATCCGGGCTGGGGGGGGCACAGGGCAGAGGCAGCGCGGAGTGAAAGGGCTTCACCCCCCCCCCCAGCTGGGCCGGGGGGGGCTGAGCTGCCTGGGAGCAGCCCCACAAGCAGCAGCCTGGGGCCGCGGGGCCCCTCAGCCCCCCCCAACCTGCCCCCGCAGTGTTCCCCCCCCCGCTGTGACCCTCCCGCCAGCCCCGCCCCCGGCGTCCCCTCCCCCACCCTGTCCGCTCTGCCCGACCTTTCCCTTCGCCCCCCCCGCCCTCCTCACCCTCAGCGCCCCGACCCCACCCTCCTCCTCCCCCACAGCGCCCTGCCCCTAACTGCCTCCAGCCCATTTCTCCATGGCTGGGCCCCACTTTCCCATCCCCCCACTGCCCCAGTCCATCCCCAGGGTGTGACGTTCCTCATCTCCAATCTCTCCTGCCCCCCAACCTGCCGGGTTCCCCTTTTCAGCCACTGTGGGGTCCTCCAACCCGCCCCCACCCATCCACTCTGGGCTCTAAATCCCACATTCCCACAATGCACCTTGGTAACCCCACCCTCCTCTATCCCTAATCCCCCTAGTCCCTTCTCTTGGGTCCCCCTGGACACCCCAACCCACAGTCCAGCCCCCACATACATCCCAGTCACTCATTCACACGCTGAGCTAGTCCTTCAGGGGCCCCCACAGCCCACCAAACTTCTCCATCCATGAGCCCTGTGGGCCTGTGGCCGGGAAGGTTGGGAAGCTCCCACTTTGGCTGGGCTGGGTGTGGATGTTAATCTTTTTCTGTCGTGTGTGTGCTGAGCTCACCAAGGCTTTTTGCTCCCTCGGGGTGGGGGGTGGTTTTGGCCGAAGGTGACATGGTTTGGTAGCCCTGTGGATGCTGCGTGGTGTCTGGAATGGGGCGTGTGTGTTCCCATCATGCCCCTTCCCCTCTGCCTGCAGAGCTGAGGACAGACAGGTCTGAGGAGCAGAGCAGGAGCTCTGGGAAGGAGAAGAGCAATATGAAGATGGAGTCTAAGATGAGGCCAAGTGACTTCTGTGGAGGGAGACATGCTGGACAGCGCCAAGGATTGGGGAGACAACCAGGTGTGAGCCCAGGGCGCAGATTTCTAATTGTAGCTGTGATGGCAGAATGGGAGGAGGGTTGAAGCCGGAGCCCTGGGGTGCGGGAGTAGCGAGAAGAGGAGCCTCGCCACCGTTGCTTATTCTTTTCCTCTTGTGTTGTGTTTCATACCAAGGGAAAAGAAGTCGCGGGGACGGAGTCCAGCTCTGAGGTGAGATGGAAAGTGAGCGAGAGCAGTGACCTCGTGAATCCTGTTGGTGCCAGGCAAGACCTGCCCAACTGGGATGAGAGTAGCTGTCTCTATCGCTGAGAGAAGTATCTGGTTTGGGAAGGGCTCTGGTCACAGCCCCCCTGGCTCCAGGCAGGGACGTCCTGTTACCTGGGTGTGGGTTTCCGGACTAGCTGTGGCTTCAAGGGAGATGATGTTGCCATTTGCGGGAGTTGATCATCTCTCTGGCCAGGAGTGGTGTGTGCTCCCTAGCAGAAGGTTGGATCCATGACAGTGACTCCCTGTTGTGAGTTTTTTTCTTCCTCCGAGGTTTCTCTACCTGTGTTGGCCAACTTACACTCAAACTCTCTCTCTCCTTTCATGGACACCTGTCATGTTCAGTTGCCTGCATCCTCTTCCTCTGCTTCCCCTCCCCCAGTCTCCTATGGGCTCAGCTGGGTCTATCTACCCACGGGCAAGGTCTCTGCCGTACTGGGAAGGATGTGTCCTGCCTGCCAGGATAAGGGGGTTGCTCCTCCCACCCCCTATCTTCAGGGAGACCTCATTGGTGTAACTGGGTCACAGCGTGAGTGGCCAGTCATGTCTTTGGGTCTGTAGAGTCTGAGACTGAGAGGGGTGGTCTCGCGGTCATGGCTTTGGGTGCAGGAGAAGTGGGGCAGGGATTAGAGATGCCCAGAACCCCCCTTATCACCCGCTAGCTCCATTACTGCATCACCCAAAAGCCTCGCTCAGGGTCCACTATGCCTCCTTGTGCTGGGCACTGCAGGGACAATCAGAGGGACAGCAGGATGCATGAGGAAATAGATGAGTGTGTGAGGCAGATGGGTGAAGGAGGTGTGTGGCATACATTGGGGACGGATGGGGGTTGAGAGTTGATGGACAGCGGGACAGATGGAGAGATGCAGGGATGGATGGTGACGTCACAAGCTGGACTTATGATGGTCACTGGCCTTGTCATCTCCTGCCCCCATCTGCCCGTCTGACTCTGCCCCTGTCTCTCGCAAGCAGCACTCAGCAGAGTCTGGCCCTGTCGTTACACTGGTGCCTACATGCAGTGCACACCTGTGTGTTATGTGCTCCTGGAGAGCTCAGGCAGGGACAAGCGTGCGGCTCACGGCTGCTGAACCAGCTACTCCAAAACTGCCACAGATCTCCCCCTCCTTGGGCAGCAAGACCCTGGCCGGGGGGTTCCCTGTCCCTCCTCGCTGCCAAAGCAGCCTGCTCAGCACAGAGACCGAGGTCACCTGCCTCCGCCCAGCCTCTAGCTGGAGCTGCCCCAGCCCCGAATTGCTGGTCTCCAGCCTGGCCGGGGTTGGTGCGATGTCCTAGCGGAGTCCGTTCCTTCTCCCCGGGTAGATGACGATTTTCCCCACTGCAGTTAGTTGCTCTTTCTCTGCTTCCCCATAGGCCCTCCCCACTGATAGTGACCCCTGCTGGCCAGGCACGGGAGTGTCCTGTAGGTGCCTTCTTGTAGGAGCAGTGACTCCTGGTGGCGAGGGGCAGCAATGCCTGGCTTGTATCCCCCCTAGCATTGCTGCAGCGACCCCTGGTGGCCACTGAGGGCAGTTGCCTGTGTGACCCCACCACTGCCATTGCGCCTGTGAGCGCTGGTGGGTGGGTGAGGCAGGGCCCTGTATGTATATCAGCCATTGGGGCAGTGCCCTCTGCGTATCCCACTCTCATCTCGGTGACTCGTGTTGCCCAGGTGGGGCAGTCCCCTGTGTGTATTTACTCCCCTCAACCCCTGCATTGGGCCAGTGAGCACTGGTAGCCAGAGGAGTCAGTGCCTGAGGTGTGTTCTTCACCTCCCCCAAGGTGTCAGGGTGCCTGGGTGGCCGTGTCAGGCAGTGCCCTGGGTATCTTCCAACCCCTTTGTGGCAGTGAGCCCTGCTCCTGGTGTGTGTCACTCCCCCACTAGGGATGTGCACTGGTGGCCAAGTATGGCAGTGCCCTGTGTGTAGCCCCCTCCCCCCCCCACCCCCGGGTGACCAGATAGAAAGTGTGAAGAATCGGGATGGGGTGGAGGGCAATAGGCACCTACATAAGAAAAAGCCCCGAATATCGGGACTGTCCCTATAAAATCGGGACATCTGGTCACCCTATCCCCTCTACTCCTGTGCCAGGTATGGCAGGCACTGATCCCTGGCATCCCCGTGGGGCAATACCCTCTGTATATCCCCCAATTGGGGCAGTGACCCCTGCTGGTCAGGTGAGGCAGTGCCCTGTGTGTGTGTCCCCCTATTTAGGTAGTGACCCCTGGTGGCTAAGTGAGGCAGTGGCCTTTGATTTCCTCTTCTCTCCCCAGCCCCCTCTCTCTCTGGGGTAGGGCCCCCAGTTGGGGCACTACCCGATGTGTATCTCTACTAATTGGAGCAGTGACCTCCCCGTGGTGCTCTGGTGTGGCAGTGCCCTATTGGTATCTCCCTCCCCCTCTCCCCACACCATTGTGGTAGTGGCCACTTCAGGCAGTGGCCTGTTTATCATCCCCCCACACCACCACCACCACCATTGCAGCGGTGCCCCCTGGTGGCCATGTGCGGCAGTGCCCTGCATGTATCCCCCCCAACCATTGCTGCAGTGACCCCAGGTGCCCAGTTTGAGTAGTAGCCTGTGTGTACCTCACCTCTTGGGGCAGTAACTTGTGGGACCAGCTAAAACAGTGCACAGTCTGTGACGTCTGGTGGCCACGTAGGGCAGTGGCCTGTATGTATCATCTCCTCTGGAGCAGTGACCACTGGTGTCTTGGTGCTAAGATGCAGCCACCTCTGGGTTACATGGTGGGGCTGTTTACAGGACAATGGGGACAGGCCCCGCTGTTCCAGGAAGTAGGGGAATGTCTGGTGTTCGGGGCAGAGCATTCCACTTTCTATTGAACTGTGATGCTCTGAGCGGTAGCGGAGTCAACATGGGGCTGGCACAATCCATAGACCAGGTTGTTATATAAAATGCACATGGATTTTAACCCTTCACATACAGTAAGGGCAACGTTCTTGGTTCAGGCTTGTGGCAGTGATGGAATAAACTGCAGGTTCAAATCAAGTCTCTGGAGTCCATCCACAGCTGGGATAGGCCATTCAGTCCTTTGTACAGAGCTTCAGTTTGTAGCAAAGTCCCTCCAGGGGTATGAAGCAGGATTGAAGACAAAATGGAGATGAGGCATCAGCCTTATATTGTCTCTTGCCATGTGGTCTTTGCTTTCTTTTTCCCAAGGACACTCTACCCAGCATGAGGCATAGAAAAACCTTAGAGTTCTGTCCATAGGCAGGTCCCTGCATACCTTGCTGAGTGACAAGGGATAGCTGCCTTCTCTCAATGGGTCGATTGTATAGCTGATGGTCCTTAATGGGCCATCAAGCAGGTTAGGCAGAACTGACACCAACTTGTCTGGCTGGGGTGTTCCCTGGAAGCAGAGCACAAGTTTGAAATATGGACAGTATATTCATAACGTCAACTACAAGAATGATACACATCTAGAGATAGCATAATTATCATCACCCAATCAGAACCTCTCCATAGACCCCTTACACGACAACCTTTCTATAATATTGGCTGCAAATATAGAACAGTGGTCCCAACGGTGATCTATACAGTTACAGATTATGTCAATAACATCACAGGAGGTGACACGGCATCAGTGAGACTGATACTGGAATAGCCTCCAGTTTTGGTGTCCTCATTTGAAAAAGATGTTGTGAAATTGGAGCTGGGGCAACAAACAGCCACCAAACGTTCTGAGTGCTGGAGAAAAATGCCTTCTAGTGAGCTATTGAAAGAGCTCAACCTGTTTAGCTTATCAAAATAAGATTGAAAGGTGACTTCATTGAAGCGTTGAAGGGCCTTAATCGAGAGAAAAGATTGGGTATTAAAGCAGAGAAAGGCATAACAAGCCCCAATGGCTGGACGGTGAAAAGAGACAAATTCATATTACAACTAAGGCACAAATATTAACCAGCGAGGATGATTCACCACAGGAACAAACTACCAAGGAAAGTAGTGGATTCTCCATCTCCTGATGTCATTTAATGAAGGCTAGATGCCTTTCTGGAATGTGTTTGCCCCAAAAGTAGCTCTTGTGTCATACAGGAGGCCTGTGATATGCAGGGGATCAGATTAGATGCTCTAATGGTCCCTTCTGGCCATAAAGTCGACTAATTTCTGAAAAATTGAGTGTAGCATTGGGAGCAGCATCTGATGTTTTCCTATCTAGCCGGCTTGCTTCCTAGAATGAATGCTTCTTGAGCGGGGTGATCCACAGGGAGTAGCTCAAACCTCCAAAGTGCCTGGCCAGGGGCAGGACATTAGCACAGCAAGGGAGGGGTGTGGCAATGACATCACAAAGGCCTTTTGCAAGACCTCAGTTTATTGGTCAAAGGTGGTGGGGAGGTGGTGACCTCACAGAGAGATGCTGACATCAGCCAGGCAGGACAGGGGTGAGAGGCCAGAGAAACCTCAGAGACCCCTGTGGCTTTGCTTCAGCAAGTCTCCTTCTCCAGGTCTCTTTTTGAGGACTGAGAGATTATTCAGGTTCACGGATGTGAGCACCAGGAGGAACCTCTTTCGACTTTTCTCCTTCCGTTTTCCTGATTTTACTAGAAAACAGCCGTCCCTGTTTAGAAGGTAAGAGCCTCCTTGAGGTTTGAAACCTGTTCAGTCTGATTCATCAGATGACAGTTGAATTCTAGGCATGGAAAACACGAGTTTAAGGAGGCAGAATTTTATTCTGCACCTGGGATTTTGTCCCTTAGAATCACTGGGGACATTAGGGTTTGTTCTTTTGGTTTCACCTTTTCCTCCATCCATCCCTCCCTCCTTTCTCTTTCTTCTTTTGTCCTCTCTCCTGTTCCCCTCCCAAGACCAGGAGTTGTGTGTGTGTGTGTGTGTGTGTTATGGGGGAGCAGTGTGTTTTTTCCCCGTGAAGCCAGCACCAGACCTGGCACCACCCCCAGCTCTGCCCCCTTCCTGCCACTGCAACCCCATCTCACATCCTGACCCTGGCTGGGCGCCTCTGGCCCCTCATAGCAGGGGGCTGTGCAGGGGGGTCTCCTTGCAACCATGAGTGGGTGTCTGGTGGGTGGTGTCACCTCCGCCAGAGACCCCCCAAGAAACTCACTAGCTTCCTCCGCATGCGGGGAGGGGCTTCTACTTTCTGTCTTGGGGGGGGGAGATTCCGTGATGTCAGAGCCTATGGTGAGAGGGGTTCGAATCACGAGTCTGGAGTGGCAGGGCAACCCCCTCCCCCAGTCAGATTCTGCTAGGGGGCTGGGCTGGGATCTGTAGGGAGGAAGACACAGGAAAAAGCAGCCGCCACAATGGAACCCAGGAGTCCTGGCTCCCGGTCCCCCTGCTATGACCTCTAGACCCACCTCTGCTCCCAGAGCCAGGGATAGAACCCAGAGGTCCCTGGTGCCCAGCCCCCTCCCTGTTCTGACCACTAGACCCCACTCCTCTTTTAGGCTCGCTGCCTCTTCTATCCACCCAGCCCACCTGTCCATCCCTTTGCTGCAGGTTTCTGGGGTGTCACCCCTGCTCTGCACTCCCCCAGTGCAGCCCAAGGCCTTTCCTCCCCCAACCACACATCCTCTTCCCCTCGTGCTGGATCGTCTGCTTGGACCCCTGTCCCCTCTCGGGGATTGTGCAGTGGCCCAGCACCAGGCAACGCAGAATGTAAACCACAGGCCCTGCCCTGCCCCACCACACTGGAGCTGCCTTCCAAGTACATTGGAGCCCAGCACCCTGCAGTCCCCACCATGCTCTGCAGAGGGGAGAAGGGTCAAGCCAACCAGCCCATTTAGGATGGGGGAATCACCACCCTTTTTTCTGCACAGCCACTGACCATCAGCAGGATTCCTCCTCCCTCCTGTGCCTCAGTGCAACTAAATCTCTGTACCTAGACAGCCGGTCCATCCGCTGCACCCCAGTCCCCCATGCCTGAGCCTCCCTGCCAAAACCCTGCACCTGGCTCCATAGAATTAAGTCTCACGTGTTGCTGGGAACTCAACTTCTGTGCCCAGAGAGTCTCAACCCCCCTCAGTAGATGACCTGAGTCTGAGAAACACAGTGTCCATCTTCTCTAAAGGAGTACTTGGAGAAATTATATGTGGCCTAACGGATAAGGCATCTGCATTTGGATCAGGCAATTGAGGGTTCAAATCCCTTTGTGGTTGTGTTTGTTCAGTTTTACCTTTGTGCTGAAAGTCCTGCTCCCTTCAGGGCTGGAACCTCTTCTTGGCCGCTCAGGCCAATGCTCTGGCTTCAGCTAGCGCCCCAGGAAGGAGTTGGGGGTTGGGCGTCACAAAGGCTGGGGCATGAGCCCCAGGTGCTTCCAGTCTCGCCTTTGCCATTCCTGACTTGCCAAAGAAAATGGGCGGCTGCCCGGGCTAGTGTGTGGAGCAGTTTCCCTCTTCCAAGTGTGCGCCTGTCCCTGTGCTGGAGGGGGGTTGCTACTTAGCGCCTTGGGATCCTGGGTGTTTCTCTGCTTCTCGCCAGCTGGGGAAAAGCCTCTTGGGGTAAAATCTCCTGCCCCACTGCCAAATTGAGCACCTTGAGTGGGAACAGTAAGAGGCCCCCACCAGGGGGGCTGGCCCTGCTTTCCTACCGTCTTCTGATGTTGGCCACAGAGCATCAGCAGCCGCCCCACATGCTGGTCTGTGGGTGGGCTTCAGTGGGGTTTGGCATGGCAGGGAGCAGCCTGGCTAGGGGTCTTTGTCGCAGTCTGCTGGCCACACATAGGCATGGTTCTCCCCTCCTCTGAACAGCCAGAGTAAGTCTGTGCTTGAAAACAGAGACACAGGAGACTCGAGGCAAGAGGGTGAGAAAGATAGAGAAAGGACCTATGCAGACAGCCCACACTATGGGGACGCTGCCTGGTTAAGGGATGTGGAGGCACCAAATTGCCCCAAATTTCCTGGTGCCCTACGCAGCTGCGTACTGCTCCAGCGGCGAACTCCATCCCCCCGCTGGCTGAGCCGACCAGGAAAGCTGCCCCTGCCCCTGCTCCGCCTCTTCCCCACAGCCCCCACCCCTGGTCTGCCCCCACCCCCCTCTTCCCACCCCTGCTCCACCCCATCCCCCCCCCTCCGCCCCTTCCCCTGAGCTACATCCCGGTGGATGGCAGGAGGGATCAGGCACACCCTGCACTCACCGGGCGGTGGGAAGTGGAATGACCTGGCCCCAGCCTGCTCTGCTCCACCAGCTCCCAGCCGCGCCACTGGTGAGTGCTGGGGGCTGTTTCCCCCCAATCCCCAAGTTCCAAGGCTGGGAGCAGAGTGCAGCAGGCTGGGGCCGGATCACTCCACTTCCCGCCGCCCCGTGAGTGTGGGGTCAGGCCTGCCCTGCAATTACTCGGCGGCGGGAAGTGGAGTGACCTGGCCCCAGCCTGCTCCGCTCTGCCAGCTCGGACTGGGGGACGGGGGTGCTGTGTAGGGCACCAAAATGTCTAGGGACAACTCTGAATAGATCATTTTTCCACAGGGACCGATAGCTGTTAGAATAGAGATATTCAGGCTGCCTGCACAGGCCTAAACTTTAAGAACTGCGGTGTCAGAGCTGGGAAGGGGGACACTGGGGAACAGACTCTGTCGGTCTATAGAGATAAGCCCGACTGGTGTGAAGGGCTTCGGAATCTGCTTGCTCGGAAACTAACCCCAGTAAACATCCCTTTGTCTGCACTTCCGACTTCTGGTCTTTTGCTGTTTATCAATTGTGTGACAAGAGCCAGGGAAGTGGGCAGGGGAAGGGAAAGTCCTCTAACAATGGCTACTTGCTCCTCTCCCTCCAGGCTCAGGGGTCAAGGATGGGCAGGACTCCAGGCTCTGCTTGAGGGATCCTGGCACAGGGGCTGGTGGGGGAGAAAGGATTGTAGATTCTGACCTGTGCTCTGGAGAGGAGGTAATAATTGAAGGGGGCATTTCTGCCTCCTCCCCTCCTCAGGGTCCCCTGGGCTGGAATTCTACATTCCACAGGGGCAAATGAGGGTGTGACACCATGTGGTCAAAGAAAACCAGTGCTCTAGGTGAGGCTTGAACTCACAATCTCAGCATAGCTCCTCTCAGCACTGCTCTATAAGTACTGTGTGCTAACCAATTGTACCACTGGAGCACTTGTTAGCTATCATTCTTTAAGACCCCTTAGGTTGATACAGGGAAGGAGTGACCCCAAAACATTCTCAGTGGGGCTGGGAGCAGGTAGCGACAAGTGTTGCACTCGGTGGGGTGGATCCTTCTTAAGGGTTCCAGGCCCCATTTGAACGTTTTGATCTTCCCTGTGTAATAACAGAGCTGGTTAAGACTCAATGGAGAGTCTTGCTGCAGACCAACAGAGCTGAAATCACTGATAACCAGCTCTAAGCATTAGTCCTGCTTTGGGACAGAGTCTCTCATGCAACGAACTGCTCAGTCTGTGCTAGCAGTGAGGCTCCCTCACTAACAGCTGAAATCAGGGAGAGCTGTGTGACGTGCAGGGCCCCAGGGGTGCCTGAACAGGGGGGAACAAGTGGGGCAATTTGTCCGAGGCCCCGACCCCGTAGGGGCCCCGCAAGCCCTGGCCGAGAATCCCTTCCCTGGCTAGAGGCGCCTTTTTAATTTTTACTCACCCGGCAGCGGTCCGGGTCTTCGGATGCACTTCCGCAGCGGGTCCTTCAGTGCTGCCGAAGATGCGGAGCGAGTGAAGGACCCGCTGCCACTGAAGACTCGGACGCCGCCCAGTGAGTACAAGCGCCGCAGCGGGTGGCGCCTTTTTTATGTCCGCTCCCCCGCTTTGCCCCCAGCCCCCGAATTCTCTGGGCGGCCCTGCTTTTAGGGAGCCTGTTCCGCTCCTGATGGGACCACAAGACGTCCCAGAGCAGAGAGGGTGGCCAGCAGAGCGGTGACAGGGGGGAACGGCAAGTGGCCGGCAATGTGGCCAGACAGCGGAGGGAGAAAGGGGCTTTCCCCCCGGGAGGTGAGAGGTGAACTCTGGGTTTTCATTGACCCAGGGCAGCAGCTGTGAGTGAGGTGCAGTGAAGGTGTCAAATGGGGCCTGGAACCCTTAAGAAGGATCCACCCCATCGAGTACAAACTAGGGAGTCTCAGAAAACACTAATTAAAAGGTGCTCCGGTGGCGCAATTGGTTAGTGCCCAGTACTTATAGGGCAGTGCTGAAAGAAGCTATGCTGAGGTTGTGAGTTTAAACCTCACCTGGAGCCCTGGTTTTCATTAACCACATGGCATCACCCCCTCATTTGCCCCTGTGGAATGTAGAATTCCAGCCCTGGGACACTGAGAAGGGGAAGAGTTAATAATGACCCTTCACTTATTACCTCCTCTCCAGAGCACAGGTGAGAATCTACAATCCTTTCTCCCCCGCCAGCCCCTGTGCCAGGATCCCTCAAGCAGAGCATGGAGTCCTGCCCATGGCATCTGTACTATTGACACAGACTAAGTGACAGGGACAAAACACTCAAATCCCACCTGCTGCGGGGAGCCAGGTTTGCTCTTCAAATTCTGTCGTTGGTACATTTCCAGCCCTGGGAATGTCCCACAACAGCATTTAATGGGAAGCTGCCTGGAGAACAGTTACACTGCACAGAGCTCCTGCGGAGGATGGGTGGGTATTAGTAACATTTTGAGGATCGTTTGGGAAATGAGCCTTTGCTGACAAGTTTTGTCTCTGTTCATATTTCACCTTCAGGTGTTATGTTGAGGGATCTTTAGTATATTTTTGGGAGGTTAATAACTATCTCCTCAACTTTATTTACTCAACTTAAAAATTGGTGTCACTTGATTTTTGCATCTCCCTGTGACAATACAACTGACACGTGTGGCTTTCTACTGGGGGTCATGATGTTAAAGTTGGGGAATTCAGTCTCTGTACTTCTGGGAGGGGGTGTTGCTTTTTTATAGCTGCCTCACTGCCAGGCACACCGGGCTGTTAGCTGCACCCACTGTCCTTGCCAGGGCCCCCTGCTAAACCCTGGGCGGCTGCACTGCCGTGCTGGGGTGACTCTGCAGGTGGAGAAGCTGCTGTGAAGCAATGTAGAGCAGGTGCAGGAAGGAGCCGGGGTCACTATTCACATTCTGAACTGCACAATTTTCCAAATTTGGGAATAGATTCATAGATTCATAGACTTAAGGTCAGAAGGGACCATTATGATTATCTAGTCTGTCCTCCTGCACAATGCAGGCCACAGAATCTCACCCATCCACTCCTGTAACAAACCCCTAACCTATGTCTGAGTTATTGAAGGCCTCAAATCGTGGCTTAAAGACCTCAAGGTGCAGGGATTCCTCCAGCGAGTGACCCCGTGCCCCATGCTGCAGAGGAAGGTGAATGTCCGAGACAAATTCTAAGGGGAAGGTGAATGCAGAGCAATGACACTGGAGGTGCCCAGACCTCCAATGGGGGCAGCGTATTTCTATTTCATGCTGTGGTGTTAGTTATTGGAATCAGTACAGATTTTTTACTATATTGATTAAACACTTAATTTTATTTAACCAAGCCAAAAACTTAGTGTCACTTATTTTTTCTCTGTCCTAGCAAGAATGAATTGAATTTCGTGACTTTCTGGAAAGTGCAGCGAGATTAAATGTGGGGAATTCAGTCTGTGTGTTTGTGAGCTGACGTTTTCCTCTCACAGGTCAGTGCCTGCATTGAAATACCAAGAGGGATCTAAGGGCTGGTGTACGCTGGGCACTTAACTGGCAGAGCGATGTCGCTCAGGGTGTGAAAACCCCCCACCCATGGGTGGCAAGTTTGTAAAAATTTTGGTGGGGCCCAGAACCCGCCCCCAACTCCGCCCCCCCCAACTCCGCCCCCACCTGCCTAAGGCTCTGGGAGGGGGCTCGGCGGGGGAGGTCTGGGGTGCAGATCCTGGGCTGGGGATTAGGGTGCAGGAAGGGTGCTGGGTGCAGGCTCTGGGCTGGGGCAGGGGGTGGCTGTGCAGGAGGAGGTGAAGGGTGCAGGCTTTGGGATGGAGTTTGGGGTTGGGAAGGGGTGTGTGGGAAGGGGGAGGGAGTTTGGGGATAGGAGGGAGTGCAGGGTGAGGACTGTGGGGCTGAGGATGAGGGGTACATGATGCAGGAGGGGGCTCAGGGCTAGGGAAGAGGGTTGGGCTGTGGGTGAGGGCTGTGGATGAGGGGTTCATGATGTGGGGGCACTCAGGGCTGGGGCAGAGGATTAGGGTGCGGGGGGCTGAGGGGTTCATGATGTGGGGGCGCTCAGGGCTGGGGCAGAGGATTAGGGTGTGGGGGGATGAGGGGTTCATGATGTGGGGGCGCTCAGGGCTGGGGCAGAGGATTAGGGTGAGGGGGGATGAGGGCTCTGGCTGGGGCTGAGGATTAGGGTGCAGGGGGATGAGGGCTCTGGCTGGGGCTGAGGATTAGGGTGCAGGGGGATGAGGGGTTCATGATGTGGGGGCGCTCAGGGCTGGGGCTGAGGATTAGGGTGCGGGGGGAATGAGGGGTTCATGATGTGGGGGCACTCAGGGCTAGGACAGAGGATTAGGGTGCGGGGGGATGAGGGGTTCATGATGTGGGGGCGCTCAGGGCTGGGGCAGAGGATTAGGGTGCGGGGGGATGAGGGCTCTGGCTGGGGCTGAGGATTAGGGTGCAGGGGGATGAGGGCTCTGGCTGGGGCTGAGGATTAGGGTGCAGGGGGATGAGGGGTTCATGATGTGGGGGTGCTCAGGGCTGGGGCTGAGGATTAGGGTGCGGGGGGAATGAGGGCTCTGGCTGGGGCTGAGGGTTTGGGGTTGGAGAGGCTCAGGGTAAGGGCAGCCTGCCTTGCCAGTACTGGCGGAGGGCAGGCACTAGGACCCTGCGGCAGCAGACAGCAAATCTGCTGGGAGCCCTCCGGGCAGCAGGCAGGGGAGAGGCGCGCTGCGTTCTGTCAGGCAGGGACGCAACACAACGCGGCGGAGGGGGGGGAACACGTGGAGGGGGGGTGGCAGGCGGGGGCTGGGACCTGCTCCAGGAAGGGTCGCGGCGGCGGGGGGAGACCTGCGGTGGCCGGGGCCGATCCAGGCAGGACCGGGGGGGGGGGCGGGAAGAGACCCAGCTCCAACTATTGCTGGAGCAGGGCGCCCAGCCCTGAATATTGCTGGGGCCTGGGCCCCACACAAATATATAACCTGCCGCCCATGCACCCCCAAACCCAGAGAGTTAAGGTGAACTAAGCCCTGGTTAGATAGTGCTAAAGAAAAGGAGAATTGTTCTGTCCATGTAGCTATTACAGGGATGGGAAAACCCCTCCAGTCACTGTTTACTCCAAAGTGCTATAGCAGTGCCAAAGCAGCATTTTACGTGTAGACAGAGTAAAACTAGACCTGGCTGCAGTTCGCACTGTGGATGCTCAGGTACTAAGACTACAATAATAACTACAACACCACCACCGCATTTCCATAGTTGCCAGAATTCAAACCTGCGCAGGAGACCCCAATGGATTTCTAGTCCACCACCTTAACCACTCGGCCACAACTACTTGACATACTTTTGTTTTGCACATGATGATTCTGTTCTCACTGAATTGTCACTTCAAATTGTTTGCTCAGACCAGCTTCCCCAGCACACTCATGGCTGCATTAGTGTAAGTGTGTCCTTGGGTGAACAGCCAGAATTCCTGCCCATTTCCCTTCCGGTTGGAGCATGATTAGAGTGTGTTTGTGTGAACGACATTGCTGTAGATTGTTGTTCATTCCCCACTCTGACAATTCAGACAGTCCCTTTCCTAGTCAAATCTCCAGCACATCGTTCCCATAGCAGGGGGCAGGATTTCTCTGGGGCACTGAGGGCTGGTGCATGAACTCAGCCTTGCATTCCACCCTTGATGTTTCATGGACTAACAACAGCAGCAGAAAGAAAGAGCTGAGCCAATATCTCCCTGGCAGGGATGCAGGTGCCACGTCCCCTCTGTCTGACCGTCGCCATTGCAGGAGAGAACGGTTCACTGGAATCGAATGGCCTGGCTCAGACAAGAGACACAGGAAAATTTGGTGTTCATGGATCTGTGCAAAGGAAATTTTGTCTCTGTGTGAAACTGAGGTCGGAAATGAAATGTCCACATGGTGGCCCAATGCTCTAGGGAATGTTGGTGAAGGACTCGGGCTGAGAAATGATTTAACAGGGGTTTGTATTTATTGCCCTGATTAAAATCTATGGCTGAAAGGCAGCCACTATTGTTAGTACTTGTACCTGTGTAGGGACACCCCAGTGGGTGTCAAGTCCATTGCCTTCACCAGGGGCAGTCGATTATTTTATCAAGGTACAAATTTCTTGGTCAAGGCCTGGACTCCAGAGAAAACAATACACGGCTGATAAGAAGAAGTACATCAAAAGATTTTGCAGCCACCATGGGCATAACTATGATGTGTCGTGTTTCACTCTTTATACCTGGCGCCACCTCCTTTCCCTTTGGCCTTGTAGTTGACCAAGGGGAAAGCTGAACATCTCCTCAGATACCAGGGAGTGTTTATGTCCATTCCTGTGAGCTACACAGGGGTTTGATGTTGCTGCTTTCAGTCCTCTGGCTCTGCCGGGATAAGGAACAATTCAGGCTGTCACTGAACTGAAGGAGGAAGATCAGTTTGTGACAGGGAGAGGGACGCCTCCTCTTAAAGGTGTTTGTCTGGCTGGCAGTCCTGGTTCCCAGGTCTCGCCTGTGGGGCTCCAGCAGTTTTGGGACCAGGTCACTCCCTTGGCCCCTCCTGCCGCTCTCAGGCGCTCCCCCCCAGGGGCCATATCAGTGCAGCGGAGCTGAGCAGCATCTGCCTGCTCACTCCAGTGGCTGCCGGCCCCTCTCCATGGCAGGGCAGGGTGGGGCTGTGCCTCCGCGCGCTGCCCCTGCCTGATTACCCCTGTGGCCAATGGGACGCTGTGGGGGTGATGCCTGGGGGCAGCAGCACACGGAGGCCCCCCAGCCCACTCCGCCTTGGAGCCTCCGGTAAGTGCTGCATCCCTGACCCCCTTCCTGAGCCTGCACCCCCACCGCCTCCTCATATACTCACTCCCACCCCCAAACTCCCTCTCAGAGCCTGCACCCCCTCCTTCCCCACCCCCAGCCCCCAAACTCCCTCCCAGACCCTGCACCCCTCCTGAATGCCAATCCCCAGCCCCAACCCAGGGCCTGCACCCTAGACCTCCTCCCCACACCCAAACTCCCTCCCAGAGCCTTAGGCAGGTGAGGGGTGGAGTTTTGGGGGGGCGGGTTCTGGGCAGTATGAGTGACATTATTGGCCCACTGGGAGGACTGGAGGACTGGCCCTGGCCCTAAGGTAAATTGTGGTTGAGACCCTGCTTTAAGGGATTGGAGCAATGCTGGAGAGACTGACGGGCAGGGAGCTGGGGAGCTGTGTGTGCCCCAAGGAGAGTTGTTGTTGTGCTCTGGTGACACAGAGCGGGGGTGGGGAGTTTGTAAGCTGTGGTGTTTGTACAGAGAGAAAGTTTACTAACCCCCAGGTTAAAAACTGTTCCTGCTCTGGGCTATACAGGACACTCTCTGTTGTGAGGGTAGGTCAGTGAGTGAATGTTTCCCTGCAGGGTAATAGGTTCCTACTTCCAAGCCAAATGATTCCCTTTAAAAACTTTTTCGAATGAAAATCAATTTCCAGACCCATCTCCAGTATGTTCAGGAGTTCGCTGAATGGGGGCAGGGGGCTTGAAATGAATTTAAACACTCAGCATTTTCCTGTGCAAATGAATAAAGACCTAGCAGAGCTGTCCAGCAGCTGAAATCAGTTCCAGTCCTCGGCGTCTCTCAGAGGGACACTCGGTAGCTGAGGCGTGTGGGACACCTCTGTGGTGAGGACAGGTGAAAAAATGCTGGATTCAATGAAAGCTGAGCCCATAGGAGGGGAAGGTGAACGGCAGCACCACACAGGGTCATAACACTTAGACACGGGGCTTCACTGTCACTGCCCCTGTGTTTTCCATCATTTCTATCCTAAGGAACACACCCTCCCCCTCCCCCACACACTGTCACACACAACCTTCTCCCCTTGAGCCCCATCCCACCCCTCCCCCTCCCCCCACACACGCCATGGGACACAGTCTCTCGGTGACTCACCCAGATGGGGGCTTGTCTCTGCATCTCCCCAACAGGGGAGCAGAGAGCCGAAAGGGCCACAGGAGACCAATGGAGCTAGGCAGGGATAGAAAAGACTTCCCCTCCCTTCCCAAGAGTCCCGTTAATCTCACCCATGAGACATTCCAGCACTGGGTGGGCTCAAAGCACCAACCTTCCCCTCAGCAACGGAAGGGGGAACCAGCTCTATCACATGGAAGGAGACTCCCCACCTCTGCTGCTGCCATCCTGCAGCCTTTAATATGGATTTGTTTTAGCTAATGCACCCCCCCACACACTCCGCTAATCCATCCATGAAACATGGAGACAAGCTCCTGAAAGCAGAGTCCAGTGGTGCAATGGGTTAGTGCCCAGTACTTACAGAGCATTGCTGAGTGGAGTCATGCTGAACTTGTGAGTTTAAACCTCAGCTACAGCACTAATTTCCTTTAAGCAAATGGCTTCTGCCAATCATTTTGCCCTGCAGAAAATACAGTCGCAGCTCAGAAGACACCAAGGTCCCCTTGCTTTACAGAGAGCAGGGCAGATTCCACAGATCTACCAGGCTCTGCTCTCCACCAGCCACCTGTGTCAGGAGGGGTCAGGCAGAGCCCAGAGCACTGCCCCCGACTCCCCCTCAATCTTTGCTCCCCAAACCACCTGTGTGCTCACCCTCTTCGCTGTGAGACTCAAACCCTGCCTGGCTTTCTGTATGTTGGGTTTTTGTTGTCTGTCGTGTTGATGTGCATGTGGGTCCTGTGTGATTTTTGTGGATGCCATATAGTTTTGTGTGTGTGTGTGTGTGACTTTTGCATGCAGATTGTTTTTTGCTAAGTTTTTGAGATTTTACCCCAAGAGGCTTTTCCCCAGCTGGCGAGAATCAGAGAAACACCCAGGCTCCAAAGGTGCTATGTAGCAAGTACCCTCCAGCACAGGGACAGGCGCACACTTGGAAGAGGGAAACTGCTCCACACTCTAGCCCGGGCAGCCACCCATTTTCTTTGGCAAGTCAGGAAGGGCAAAGGCGAGACTGGAAGCACCTAGGGCTCATGCCCCAGACTTTGTGACACCCACCCCCCAACTCCTTCCCGGGGCTCTAGCTGAAGCCAGAGCATTGGCCTGAGCGGCCAAGAAGAGGTTCCAGCCCTGAAGGGAGCAGGACGTTCAGCACAAAGGTAAAACTGCACAAGCACAACCACGAAGGGACATGAACCCTCAATCGCCTGATCCGAAATCAGATGCCTTATCCGTTAGGCCACATGAACAAAACCTCTCCAAGCACTTCTTTGGAAAAGGCAGACACTGTGTTTCTCAGGTCCTCTACTGAGTGGGGCCGAGACTGTCTGGGCACAAGAAGTCGAGTTCCCAGCGAGATGTGAGACAATTCTCTGGAGCCAGGTACAGGACTTGGCAGGGAGGCTCAGGCATGAGGGATTGGGGTGCAGCGGACAGACCAGCTATCTAGGTGCTTAGATTTGGTCTCACTGAGGAGGAGGAGGAATCCTGCTGACAGGCAGTGGCTGTGGAGAAAAAGTGGGATGTCCAGGCTGCTCAGGTCTCCTTCTTCCAGCTCCTCATCTGGCAGAGCTGCTCCACCGGCCTGGACAAGTCCTCTGCATGCACAGCAAATAGCCCAAGAGCCATTTCTGCCCAATCCTGTGCTGGGGGGTGAGCGTCTGTCTTCCCTGTCCCATCCGCGCTAGAGCAGACCACTAGATTGAGAGAGACAGTCAACAACTATTAAGGCTAAGATTATATAAAGGGGGTCACAGAAACTGTGACTTTCAGAGATCTCAGTGACATTTTCCACCTCAGCCCTGGGGCAGCAAGACTGGAGCTGTCGGTCGGTGGGGGCCTCACAGCTATCAGCCACCAGTGGCGGAAGGGGCTCCCACAGGCCCATGCCACCACGGATGGACCCCACAGCTCCCAGCTACTGTGAGCAGCGGGATGCCCCCAGAGCTCCCAGCTGTTGTGGGGGGATCCCAGAGCTCCCAGGTACCACATGTGACAGGGGGACCCTGGAGCTCCCAGTGGGGTGACCAGGTTATAAGTCTGGTCAGTGGTGCTAAGGCAGGCTGGTCCCTACGTGTCCTAGGGCACCGCACTGCGCCCTGGAAGTGGCCGGTAGGTCCCCCCTGCTGCACCGCTGACCAGGAGCCACCCGAGGTAAGTCTGCACCCCAACCCCCTGCCCCAGCCCTGAACCCCCCCAAACCCAGAGCCCTCTCTTGCACCCCAGAGTCCTCACCCCCCTGCACTTCAACCTCCTGCCCCAGCCCAGAGCTTCCTCCCACACCTGGAACCCATCATCCCTGCCCCCACCCCAGAACCATCACCCCGTCCTGGACCCCGACCCCCTGTCTCAACCCACAGCCCCCTCCTTCACTCTGAATCCCTCGGCCCCATCCTGCAGCCTGGAGCCCCCTCCTCCACCCCAAACCCCTCATCTTCCCACAGCTCCCACAGGCAGACCCTGGAGCTCCCAGCAACCATGGGTGGCGGGGGAGCCCCCACAGCCCCACCCCACTGCGTATGGACCCTGCAGCTCCCAGCTCCTACGAGTGGACCCCAGAGCTCCCAGCTGCTGTGAATGGACCCAGGATTTCCCAACAGGCATTGATGGCATGAGGACACTGCAGCCCCATGTCATTGCTAACAGACCCCACAGCGCCAAAGACCCTGGAGCTCCCAGCTGCCTCAGGCAAGAGAGGGAGCCCCCAGCGCTCAGACACCGCAGGCAGAGCCCAGCGTTCCCAGTCCCCAAGGGGGGTGAGGAGAAGCATAGAATGGAACATATAGTGAGGATATATGTATAAGCACACACACATACACACAGAGAACATGAAAAGGTGGGAGTGGCCCAACCAACTCTAAGAGGCTAATTAATTAAGATGAGCTATTCTCAGCAGGAGAAAAAAAACTTTCGTAGTGATAATCAAGATGACCCATTTAAGATAGCTTGACAAGAAGGTGTGAGGATACTTAACATGGGGAAATAGATTCAATGTGTGTAATGGCTCAGCCATTTCCAGTCTCTATTGAAGCCTAAATTGATTGTATCTAGTTTGCATATTAATTCAAGTTCAGCAGTTTCTCGTTGGAGTCTGTTTTTGAAGCATTCTGTTGCAAAATTGCCACCTTTAAATCTGTTACTGAACGGCCAGAGGTTGAAGTGTTCTCCTACTGGTGTTTGAATGTTATAATTCTTGACATCTGATTTGCATCCCATTTATTCTTTTGCACAGAGACTGTCTGGTTTGGCCAACGTATATGGCAGAGGGGCATTGCTGGCACATAATGGCATATATCACATTGGTAGATGTGGAGGTGAACAAACCCCTGATGGCATGGCTGATGTGATTATGTCGTATTATGGTGTCACTTGAATAGATATGTGGACAGAGTTGGCATCGGGCTTTGTTGCAAGGATAGATTCCTGGGTTAGTGTTGTTGTTCTGTGGTTGCTGGTGAGGATTTGCTTCAGATTTGGGGGTCGTCTGTAAGCAAGGACTGGCCTGTCTCCCAAAATCTGGGAGAGTGAGGGATCATCTTTCAGGATAGGTTGTAGATGTTTGATAATTTGCTAGATAAGTTTTAATTAGCCAGTGGTGTTCTGTTATTTTCTATGTTGGGCCTTTCTTGTAGTAGGTGACTTCTGGGTACTCTTCTGGCTCTGTCAACCTGTTTTTTCACTTCAGCAGGTGGGTATTGTAGTTTTAAGAATGCTTGATAGAGATCTTGTAGGTGGTTATCTCTGTCTGAGGGATTGGAGCAAATACGGTTGTATCTTAGAGCTTGGCTATAGACAATGGATCATGTGGTCTGTCCTGGATGGAAGCTGGAGACATGTAGGTAAGTCTAGTGGTCAGTGGGTTTCCGGTATAGGGTTGTGCTTATGTGACCATCGCTTATCAGCACAGTACTGTCAAGGAAATGGACCACTTGAGTGAATTGATCTAGGCTGAGGTTGATGGTGGGATGGAAATTGTTAAAATCATGGTGGAATTCCTCAAGGGCTTCTTTTCCATGACTCCAGATGATGAAGATGTCTTCAGTGTAGCGCAAGTACAGTAGGGGCATTAGGAGACGAGAGCGTAAGAGACGGAGATAAGGAAGCGTTATTTTAAGTCAGCCATAAAAATTTTGGCATACTGTGGGGCCATGTGGGTACCTATAGCAGTGCCGCTGACTTGAAGATATATATTGTCCTCAAATGTGAAATAGTTGTGGGTGAGGACAAAGTCGCGAAGTTCAGCCACCAGGTTTGGCATGTAACTAGTTCACAAAACTGCAGGGGGGTGTTGGGAAATCACTGCTCATGGCCCTGGCCAGCCTATTTCCCTTTGCCGCTCTGAAACGTGCCCCCACGTGCAGGCCCCGAAGCTGCGCCCGGGGGCGGAAGGCCAGGGAGAGGCTTTGGCTAGGGCGAGCGTGTCCTTGCGAGGTAATTGTCTCTCTGGAGGTGAAAGTCATCAGTGCGGGGTGCGAAGGGAAGTGGCCGTCGAAGGAGAATGGAAGGCATGTGGTGGGCAGGCCAGGGATTTCTTTGTCCCCCCTTCAAAAGGGGTCACCCTCCCCGTCGGGGAATCGAACCCCAGTCTCCCGCGTGACAGGCGGGGATACTCACCACTATACTAACGAGGAAAGGGGCACAGTGAGTGGCCCCAGCTCCCACAGACCAGCTATGGTTAGCGTACACCTACCCCGTTGCATGGGCCCCAGCAGGCAACAACACCCCTGGCCCTCTTCTGCTTCCCAAAGGCTTTGGCCGCAGCAACAGCCCTGGGAAAAGCCCTGGCCCTCCTCACCTGCCCATGCCCAGCAGGACGCCTTTTCGGGCCTACACAGCTCCTCACACAACACCCGCCTGGGACCTTGCCCTCCCCTACCAGCTCAGCAGCACCTTTTTTCCTCTCAAAACCTCCTCTTGACACCCTCCCCCTTCCACACTTCACACTCACCTCATCACAAACTCACCCACGGCCCCTTTGGCTTCTCAAGCGCCTCTGGAGGGACGCAGCTTCCCAGGCACGCAGATCCTTCCCTTCAACGCGCACTGGACGGACATTCCAAACACAGCCCTTTCCAGGAGGGAATGTGCTGCTTTTGGACCCTGGCGCCCAGCAAGAAGTCCTGGGACTCTTTTTCTGACCGATGGATCCCACTGACTTGCCTTTACCAAGCAGAAACTAAGGACCAGCTGATGGCTCTCTTTGCAAACCGACACCATCAGACTGAGCCACGAGGCGTGCTGCAGGATAGCCCCTCCCCACCAAAAAGCAATGCTGTGACCTGGATTTGAACTGAGGTTGCTGCGGCCACAGCGCAGAGTACTAACCACTATACGATCACGGCCAGGCGCTGGGGGTGCAGGCAGCAGCCCAGCGGAAAATGCTCAGCTCTGCGCTCTCGGTGCGGCCACCTACCTCGCCGGCGGCCACAGGTATTTCTCAAGTCTCCCCATTACAGTCACAGGTCAAATGCTGAGCAAAGGAAAAAAGACAGGAAGCCAATCCCATGCCTGTCCCTTTTTCTGTCTTCCTCCACCCCTGGACCAAGTCCCTCCCCGTTTGTCTGGGCCATTGTGCTCATGGCCCTGGCCAGCCTATTTCCCTTTGCCGCTCTGAAACGTGCCCCCACGTGCAGGTCCCGGGAGAGGCTTTGGCTAGGGCCAGCGTGTCCTTGCGAGGTAATTGTCTCTCTGGAGGTGAAAGTCATCAGTGCAGGGTGCGAAGGGAAGTGGCCGTCGAAGGAGAATGCAAGGCATGGGGTGGGCAGGCCAGGGATTTCTTTGTCCCCCCTTCAAAAGGGGTCACCCTCCCCATCAGGGAATCAAACCCCGGTCTCCCGCGTGACAGGCAGGGATACTCACCACTATACGAACGAGGAAAGGGGCACGGTGAGTGGCCCCAGCTCCCCCAGACCAGCTATGGTCAGCGTACACCTACACCGTCGCATGGGCCCCAGCAGGCAACAGCACCCCTGGCCCTCTTCTGCTTCCCAAAGGCTTTGGCCGCAGCAACAGCCCTGGGAAAAGCCCTGGCCCTCCTCACCTGCCCTTGCCCAGCAGGACGCCTTTCCGGGCCTACACAGCTCCTCACACAACACCCGCCTGGGACCTTGCCCCCCCCTACCAGCTCAGCAGCACCTTTTTTCCTCTCAAAACCTCCTCTTGCCACCCTCCCCCTTCCACACTTCACACTCATCTCATCACAAACTCACCCACGGCCCCTTTGGCTTCTCAAGCGCCTCTGGAGGGATGCAGCTTCCCAGGCATGCAGATCCTTCCCTTCAACGCGCACTGGACGGACATTCCAAACACAGCCCTTTCCAGGAGGGAATGCGCTTCTTTTCGACCCTGGCGCCCAGCAAGAAGTCCTGGTACTCTTTTTCTGACCGATGGACCCTGTCTGAATTAGCTGGGGGTTCGTTCAAGCTTGGTATTGAGTGAGGAAAAGACAGGCAGGACCAGGGTAACACTGAAAAGCCAAGTGGCTGCGTTTATTTAGGGATTTCTTTACACTTTGGGCCGGGGGAGGAGGCAACTTTGGCTGGGATGGTATTAAAAGTACAAACACACCCCAAAACACAGTAATAATACATTTTATACTGCTCACCACACCACACCAGGTAGGCAGACACACCAATCACACAAGATGGGAATCGGGTTCGTCAGGGCGGTGCCCGGTGCAAACACAGAAAAAGAGACCCACGGGCCACTGCCTCAGCCACCCTTGCGTTCACACAGAGGATAAATCCAGAGTGTGGTGCGGCTGCAGCTGGGCAGATTCCACTCACTCAGACCGCGGGGACTGGACCCCCTTGGTCAGCTACCCTCTAAGTAGAGGCAGCTCCCAAGTTTGAACACACACACACTGGACACAGACAGAGCAGTGATTCATTCACATAAAACAGTTTGCAATTAACAATTCAATAACAACTAGAACTATTATACAAGCTAGCTAAACAATTGTGCAATTCTGAGCTCACTAATACAATCCTGATATCCTGAGTAGATATTTGGTACCAAGTTAGGGAGGGGAAAAAATGAGAGGCTAAATAAGCTAACTGTCAGATATCAAAAAGCAAATACCGCACTCCAGGCGCAGCTGACCAGCAGAACAGACACCAGAAGCATGACGAGCTGACAGGGATCGGGTCCAAACGACAACGAATCCAAACGATACAACACGAGTGCACTTTACCGGGAGGAGACCCTGGCCGAACGAGTGATCAGGTCCTTCAGCTAACACGCGGATGCTCCACACAAATTTTGGGGGAGGGAACCTAGTTTTATAGAAAGGTCTCCCTCCCTCGTGTCAGTATCTGATTGGCTCCCTGGTCCCTCCTCCCTTCAGGTTTTGAGCTGTTGCCACCCCACGTCGGAAGGCTTTGCACACGGCACACTGGAGTTGACGAGTAAACAAACCTGACCCTTAGATGACTGGGTCCAAAAAGAGCGGGAAAGTGAGTCGCTGGGCAGAATTAAGTCTCTGTATACAGTACTTTGGAGTTGCTAGGCAGAACTAGTCTGACCTCCAGACGACCGACCCAAAAAAAAACAGGTTGCCGGGCAGAATCAGGCCTTCATACACAGAACTAGCCTGACCTTTAGAGGGCCCAGCAGGAGAGAGAAAAAAAACAAAAACACAGGAGAGCATACAGAGCCAGTGTTGCTGGGCAGGATTGAGTCTCTGCCCTCTCCTATACAACAAGAACCTGGTCCAAGATGGAGGCTGCCTTGCCCTTTTAGCAGGACAAGATGGCCGTGGACCGACAATTGGCCATACAGAGCCATAATTATGAATCAGATTGCGACAGACCCCACTGACTTGCGTTTACCAAGCAGAAACTAAGGACCGGCTGATGGCTCTCTTTGCAAACGGACGCCATCAGACTGAGCCACGAGGCATGCTGCAGGATAGCCCCTCCCCACCAAAAAGCAATGTCGTGACCCGGATTCAAACCGAGGTTGCTGCGGCCACGGCGCAGAGTACTAACCACTATACGATCACGGCCAGGCGCTGGGGGCACAGGCAGCAGCCCAGTGGAAAATGTTCAGCTCTGCAGTCTCGGGGCGGCCACCTACCTCGCCGGCGGCAACACGTCTTTCTCAAGTCTCCCCATTACAGTCACAGGTCAAATGCTGAGCAAAGGAAAAAAGACAGGAAGCCAATCCCATGCCTGTCCCTTTTTCTGTCTTCCTCCACCCCTGGACCAAGTCCCTCCCCGTTTGTCTGGGCCATTGTGCTCATGGCCCTGGCCAGCCTATGTCCCTTTGCCGCTCTGAAACGTGCCCCCACATGCAGGTCCCGGGGGAGGCTTTGGCTAGGGCGAGCGTGTCCTTGCGAGGTAATTGTCTCTCTGGAGGTGAAAGTCATCAGTGCGGGGTGCGAAGGGAAGTGGCCGTCGAAGGAGAAGGCAAGGCATGTGGTGGGCAGGCCAGGGATTTCTTTGTCCTCCCTTCAAAAGGGGTCACCCTCCTCGTCGGGGAATCGAACCCCGGTCTCCCGCGTGACAGGGAAGGATACTCACAACTCTACTAACAAGGAAAGGGACAAGGGAAAGGACCCCAGCTCCCACAGCCCAGCTATGGTCAGCGTACACCTACACCGTCGCATGGGCCCCAGCAGGCAACAACACCCCTGGCCCTCTTCTGCTTCCCAAAGGCTTTGGCCGCAGCAACAGCCCTGGGAAAAGCCCTGGCCCTCCTCACCTGCCCTTGCCCAGCAGGACGCCTTTCCGGGCCTACACAGCTCCTCACACAACACCCGCCTGGGACCTTGCCCTCCCCTACCAGCTCAGCAGCACCTTTTTTCCTCTCAAAACCTCCTCTTGCCACCCTCCCTCTTCCACACTTCACACTCACCTCATCACAAACTCACCCACGGCCTCTTTGGCTTCTCAAGTGCCTCTGGAGGGACGCAGCTTCCCAGGCACGCAGATCCGGCTGATGGCTCCCAAGTGTGCAAGTCCGTCCCCGCAGAGCTGCCCCATACGGTGACATTGAAGAAACTGTGGAAAACAGGATGGGGGTGGGGGGCAATAGGCTCCTATATAAGAAAAAGTCCTCCCAGACCGGACTGTCCCTTTAAACATGGGACATCTGGTCACCCTGGAGCAGCCCCGCACTCCTGCTCCCCGGTTGGTGCGTTTGTAACCCGGGGGCTGAAGCCGACGCGAGAAAGGGAAGTGAGCGAGCTCGGAGCTCTCCGACGCCACCTGCTGGGAGCAGAGGGCAATGACTGAGCGAGGTCCTGGCTAATTTAAATATCACCTTGTTCTCTGCCGGGTGGCTCCACTGGAGAGCTGGGGGGTGGCCTGAGTGTGGCAGCACCTTATTTGCATATATTAAAAGCGGCAGTTTGGGGCCATTGGGGTAAAATATGAGTAAGTTTTGGGGTTGGGCCCCACATGTTTAGTGCAGGCTGTGGGGAGCCGGGCTGAGCAGAGCCTGCCCCGACGGGGAGTGTGATGTCACCCTGAGCTGGGAGCGTGTGGCCAGACATGGGGAAGGGGGGGAGGGAGAAGCTTGGTTGTGGGAAGCAGAAAGTGTTTCCTCCTTTTTTTGGTGTCTTGCTGGAGTCCTATTTGATGTTACTTTTTCTTTTCAGGATTTTCCCTTTTCTCAGAAGGGCCTTTTTGTGTGTGGGTTTGAAGGGGCAACTTCCTGACAGCCCCTCTGTCCTTGCAGCCTGGAGGAATAAAGGCCTCTGGGCATAAAGCATGTTCCTCCCCTGCACACACACACACACACAAACACACAGAATATCCCTAAGGAATTAGAATCACCTGCTGCCTTCCCCTGTCCTGCTGGATCCCCAAACGAGGACGCTCTTCAGCCTAAACCCATGCCCCCTCTTTTCCCAGTGCCCCTCAATCCCAACCCACAGGCCCCTTCTCCTCATGCTGCTCCTCAATCCCAACCCACAGCTCCCTCCTTCCCTCCAGCAGCAGGTGCTTCAGACCCCCTCAGGAAGATTTTCTTGCAAGGTTTCGTGTAGGAGTCTGCATGTGGATTTTACAGTATGTTGGAAATAGGTTGGGTCGCTTGCCGAAATGATCACTTTTGGCTGGTGTTGGATTCCCAGTCTCCATGTTATAGGGGCAGGAGAAATAAAGGGTTGTTATCCTTGTTGTGTGAATCGAGGGCAGCACAACTGTGCTTGGCAGACCCCGACTGAGGGACTCACCCTCAATTCAATAGCACTTGCTAGGCAGGGGACATGGGTTCCAAAACCAAGTGGGCTGGGGCTTGGGTTTCAATACTAAAAATTTAGGTGTTAGACCAACGTTAGGACAGGGTGGCTGTGGAGGGATGAGTGAGTCCCTAGACACCATAGGGAGTACGGGGCCTTCTTATTTCCCCACTTTTCCACCCAGGATGGCAGGTGAATGGTACAGAGGCACCTCTGGGCTTGCACTGACTAAGGACAACAGCTGTGAGTGGGGTGCAGAGAGGGGATGGCTCATGTTAAAGGACTTTTGGTTGCTGGACTTACGAACCGTAGGGAGAAGGACACTGCCCAGCTTATTTGGGGGTGGGACTTTCTCTCATGGGTTATGTTTATGTGTTGGGGCTGCTGACATGACTTCTGCTAACCCTGGGCTTACACTGCAGTGTAGACATACCCTGAGAGGGCATCTATACTGTGATAAAATCCCTGTGGCCTGGCTGGCCTGGATGATCTGATTTGGGCTCCTGGGGCTCAGACTGGAGCCCAGGCTTAGAGACCCTCACCCCTCGTGGGGTCTCGGAGGCTGGGCTCAAGCCCAAGTGTCTACACTGAAATTTTATAACCCTGCAGCACAAGCCCCACAAGCCTGAATCAACTGACCCAGGGTTTGAGAATAGTGACTTGGGTGTGTTAATGGCAGTGTAGACATAATGCTAGGCTATGTCCACATTGCAATGAAACACCCACGGCTGTCCCGTGCCAGTGCAGGCTCCCAGGCTAGTGCCGTGGCATGGTAAATTTGCAGTGTAGACATCTCAGCTCAAGCTCAATATTGGGCTCTGGGAGCCCTCAAGGGTGGGAGGGAGTTTAGCAAGCGAAAAAGGTAAAATGGCAGTGGAGTATTAGCCTGGACTCGACGGCATTTCTCCATTGGTCTGTCTGCTTTGGGGCAGGGACAATAACATGTCCTGCTGCGTTCGTTATTTCAAAGGGCTGTTTAGGATTTTCATTCTCACACACGGTGCACAAAGCAGGACTCAACCCTCCGTGCAAACTAAATGAGCTGCCCACAGATTCTGGCAGCCACAATGAGCATTTGGTGTGAGAGCCCAGACCTGCCCCTGTCCCAGAGGGAGGGGGGTCATCTGTGATGGGCTGGACCACTGACCTATCAGCTCTTAACTCTCAGACTTTCAGTAATTGTGTCATCAGTATAATTTAAACAGCCATACTGGGCTGGACCAAAGGCCCATTTAGTTCTCTGACAGTAGCCAATACCAGGTGCCCCAAGAGGTACTCAACAAGGCACCACTGGAAGCTGAACCCAGGATCTCCTGTTTACAAGACAGGTGTTTTAGCCAGCAAAGCCATAGTGCCTGCTTGTCGCTAAAACTCAGTGTCTGCCCACACCTGACTCCCTGCCATCCCCACTGGGGCCTGAAAAGCTTTGCTTGTGTTTGGATTCTGCAAAGCAGAGAAGCAGGTGAGGTTTTCCTTGCAAGCTGTGTGTGTGTGTGTGTCTGTGTGTGTGAATGAACCTTTGACCAGGTCTGCACTACAAGGTTACTTCAGCATCATTATATAGCTCAGGTGTGTGAAAAACACACAACGCTCCCTCGGTCGGCAGCTTGTGGCTGGTGTACACACTGCAATGCCACGTCTGGTGACAAAACTGCCCTGTTTTGGTGACAAAATAAAACCACCTCGACGAGAGACCTAGAGCTTTGTGCAGCAAACTTGAAGTGACAAATTGTCAGAGTAAATGCTGCTGGTCATTATATCACCATAACTGGTCTCCACCAGTATCCCACCATGCCTGCCGTGAACTCACCTGCCCTGCATTCCTGCTACAGAGGCTGGGCCCCTCCCCTTTCATAGCTCCAGAAAGTTCTGACAGCTGAGCTGCTATCTACACCGGGATTAGGTTGATAGAACTGCATTGCCAGCCTAAGTAATGTAATTACACCAACCTAATTTCATAGTGTAGACGTGTCCAAAGAATCACACACACACCTTGGGAGCAAAACTTCACCTGCTCCTCTGCTTTACAGAAGCCAAACACGAGCAACACTTGTCAGGGCCCAGTGGGGATTGGCAGAGTCAGGTGTGGGCAAACACGCTGCTTGAAGTAACAGCAGATACCATGGCTTGGCTGGTTAAAGTACCTGTTTTGTAAACAAGAGATCCTGGGTTCAACTCCCGGTGGTACCTTAAGGAGTGGCTTTTGGGGCACCTGGTATTGGCTACTGTCAGAAGACAAGATTCAGAGCTAGATGGACCTATGGTTTAAATTACACTCGCAGGCACTGATAAAGAGTTACTGAAAGTTTGGGTGTTAAGAGCTGATAGGTCAGTGGTCCAGTACCCTCAATGTGGTTTTAGCTGGAAACACACCTGGAGGACAAAGACTGAACTGAACTGATTCAGAAATCAGAAGAGAATAATAACAATAATACTTTCAAACCAAAGTCCCCAAACAGACTAGTATTGGTTTTTCAGTTTGGGGAATTTTGTTTTCTCAGTCAGACCTTGCCAAGGGAAGCAGGGAGAAAATGTTTGAGTTGCCTCCTTCAGAACAGCTTGGCCTAGACACTAGCTCTGGTTCACTGCTCTGGCCTTGCTCGGGTTGAGGGTATTTTAATAATTTGGGCTGGTCCCAGGGTGTTTGGAGGACATGATGAGGATGTTACCTTTTGAGATAAAAATTAAGAAATACAGGACTAGAGAATTTTTCTTTTTTTAAGAAATCTGGGATTTAGACATTTTATTTAAAGCAATAGAGTTCTGAGTTGGTTTTTGTTTGCAAGAAGCAACATTGTACCAAAGGGGGACATGGTTGTCTACAAAGGAGGGGTAATGACTAAATGCATCCCATGAGGATGGGATTTGAACCCATGCGCGCAGAGCACAATGGATTAGCAATCCATCGCCTTAACCACTCGGCCACCTCATCTGAGCTGTCAAGAAAAAGACAGGAGGAGAAATCTAAGGCCAGCAGAGCTAGGGACAATAAGGAGTTTCTAAACACTAAGCAGAAGCAGAGGCTGAATGAGCTCCCCCCTCACATCTAGTGAGGAGCTGGGGGAAAGACTTCAGGAACAGACCATGTTTGCACAGACACATCTACTCTGCCTAGCTATGCAGCATGATGGAGCCATTTTCCCAAAATGACCAGTTTTGGCTGGTGGTGGGTTACAAATCACTTTAGGATTGAGTGGAATGAAATGTTATTATCCTTCCTGCATGAGTGAAGGGCAGCAGAACATACCTAGTCTGTCCTGATGGAGGGGTAGGTGGGTGAGGAATTGCTTTTATTGGACTTCATAGAAGTGATTGAGAACATCACCCTAAACCAGGGGTCCCCAAACATTTCACTCTGTGCCCTCTTATCCATGGCTGTGGCCCCTCGGAAGCTGCAGTCAAGAACCGGGGCTGGGAGTGGGGCCATTGCTTGCTGGGGAGAGGGGTGCAGACAGGGGTAAGGGGGTCGAGGCCGAGCTGGGAGCCAGAGGCCCAGGCTGAGGGTGGGGTTGGGGAAGAGCTAGGGCAGAGTGGGGCTGAGCGCTGCTCCCTCCATGGGGGCTGGCTCAGGCCCTGAGGTGCCCCCATGAATGTTCCTCTGTGTCCCCCTAGGAGTCATGCCCCACATTTTGGGAACCACTGAACCCTACTCACTCATCAGGGGCTAGTGATGCCAAAGCCCAGGGAAAAGGAGAACACGTGCGGGGCCCCCAGCACTGGAGCCATGTGCAGGGGCTGCAGGAGAGGGGCAATGGCTGGTGGCTCAGGGAGTTAAGGGCAAAGGGGGCACAGGAGGGGGCAGGAGTTAGGGGTGAAGGAGGTGCAAGGGTTGGGAGTGCAGGAGCTAGCGATAAAGGGGGAGTGGGGATCGTCCAGGGGCAACGGGGAAGTGCCAAAGTACAAGCTTTGCCCAGGGCACCATTTTCCCTAATGCTGGTCTGAGCAAACAACTGGAAATGGCCCTTCAGTGAGACCAGAACCACAGTGTAGAAAAGCCCCTTTGTTAAGTGGTGGTGGCTGAGTGCTTAGGGTGATGGGTTAAAAAGCAATAAGTGCCTTTTTGTGGAGGTTTGAATCTTGCCTGCTAGGCAAGGCTGGTGTGTGGTGTCTCCATGGCTGTACTTTCAGTGTCTAATCACCCACGGTGCCACAGAGAGCCAAGTCTAGACATATTCAGAGGCTCTATGCCAGGGTTTCTCAAACTTCCTTTCACTGCAACCCCCCTTCTGCCAAAAAGAACTTACTACATGGCCCTGGAAAGAGGGACCAAGCTCCTCCCCACTGCGCAGAGGCAGGGGAGACAAAGCCTGAGCCCTGCCCCAGTTAGGAGAAGGCAAAACCAGAGCTTGAGGGATTCAGCCCTGGGTGGTGGGGCTCAGACGTTTGGCTTCAGCCCCAGGCCCAAACAAGTCTAATGCCAGCCCTGGCGACCCCATTAAAATAGGGTTATGACCCACTTTGGGGACCTGACTCTCAGTTTGAGAACCACTGCTCTATGCTGAGGGGAGAGTTTTCCTGTGGGTGTAGTTAATCCTCTTCCCCAAGAGGTGGCAGCTATGTCAGTGGGAGAAGCTATATCGGTGGGTGTGCAAGCTGTGGTGTTTACCACATTTAAGAAGTTTAATCAAACCCCATTTTTAAAACCACTTGTGGTGTGGGAATGGCAAAGGACCTCGATGAAGCAGGGTCTGTCCGTCAAAGTCCTGGAGATCATGAGTCCATTCTTTTATTGTCATGGGGGTATAGCTCAGTGGTCGAGTGCTTGCCTGTCCATCAATTGCTCTTTGGTTCAAACCCCTGTGTTCTCTTATAACCTTTTTTCTTTTTTTTTAAAAAAAGGAAAACATTTTCATTCCCATTCTCCATTATGTTCAGAAGCTCCACTATACGGGGGTGCTTGATATGAATGTAAACACTCAACATTTCATTGTCCAAATGCATAAAAACCTAGCGAAGCTGTCCATCAGCTGAAATCAGTTCCAATCCTCTAAGTGTCTAGTTTATGTTTTCATCAATTAAACAAAGGGATCATACGAATGTACATTTGCAGATCCCTCTTCTCCAGAAGCTGTGCTATGCAGAAGAAAAAGAGCCACATCCAGCTGCAGTTCAGGAGTCTGATGACCAAAGAGCCACCAAATGTTTTGAGGGCTGGAGAAAAATGCCTTCTAGTGAGCTATTGAACGAGCTCAACCTGTTTAGCTTATCAAAAGAAGATTGAAAGGTGACTTCATTGAAGTGTTGAAGGGCCTTAATGGAGAGAAAAGGTTGTGTATTAAAGGGCTCTTTAATCTAGCAGAGAAAGGCATAACAAGACCCAGTGGCTGGAAGGTGAAAAGAGACAAATTCATATTACAAATAAGACACAAATATTCAACAGCGAGGATGATTCACCAGAGGAACAAGCTACCAAGGAAAGTGGTGGATTCTCCATCTCCTGATGTCATTTAATGACGACTAGATGCCTTTCTGGAATGTGTTTGCTCCAAAAGTAGCTATTGTGTCATACAGGAGGCCTGTGATATGCAGGGGGTCAGATTAGATGCTCTAATGGTCTCTTCTGTCCATAAAGTTGACTAATTTCTGAAAAACTGAGTGTAGCATTGGGAGCAGCATCTGATGTTTTCCTGTCTAGCCAGCTTGCTTCCTAGAACGAACGCTCCTTGAGTGGGGTGATCCACAGGGAGTAGCTCAAACCTCCAAAGTGCCTGGGCAGGGGCAGGACATTAGCACAGCAAAGGAGGGGTGTGGCAGTGACATCACAAAGGCCTTTTGCAGGACCTCAGACTATTGGTCAAAGGTGGTGGGGAGGTGGTGACCTCACAGAGAGATGCTGACATCAGCCAGGCAGGACAGGGGCGAGGGGCCAGGGAAACCTCAGAGACCCCTGTGGCTTTGCTTCAGCAAGTCTCCTTCTCCAGGTCTCTCTTTGAGGACTGAGAGAGTATTCGGGTTCACGTACGTGAGCGCCAGGAGTAACCTCTTTAGAGTTTTCTCCTTCCCTTTGCCTGATTTTACTAGAAAACAGACGTCCCTGTTTAGAAGGTCAGAGCCTCCTTGAGGTTTGAAACCTGTTCAGTCTGATCCATCTGGTGACAGTTGAATTCTAGGCATGGAAAACATGAGCTTAAGGAGGCAGAATTTTATTCCACACTTGGGATTTTGTCCCATAGAATCACTGGGGTATTAGGGTTTGTCCTTTTTGCTTCACCTTTTCCTCCATCCCTCCCTCCCTCCTTCCTTTCTCTTCTTCTCTTGCTTCTTTTGTCCTTTCTCCTGTTCCCCTCCCAACACCAGGAGCAGTGTGTGTGTGTGTGTGTGTGTGTGTGTGTGTGTGTGTGTTCTGTGTAAGACACTGCACGCATCTAAACAGACCACAGTTCCTGAAAACACGCATGTCATGAACTTTGCCCGGCCACCCGAACGTTGATGTTTGTAAAACGTCCCCTATGGTCCACCAGTGCTTGCAGCACCATTGAAAAGGAGCCTGATTTCTCAGCAGCTGACTGTGGAAGAGGTGGACGATAAGGTGCGGGGAGGTGAAAACGGACATAACTGCAGCGGGCTCCATGCTCGCAGTGCTGTGGCGTCCGCGCTGTCACTGACCACAAAAGTGCACGAACAGATTTCCCGCCGGCGCTTTCAGGGAGGGAGGGCGTGACTGACGGTTCAATGATGACAGTTACCCAAAACCACCCTCGACACATTTTTCCCCCCAGCAGGCATTGGGGGCTCTACCCAGCATTCCAATGGGCAGCGGGGACTGTGGGAACTGTGGGATAGCTGCCCACAGTGCACCGCTTCCAAAGTCGACGCTGGCCCCGTTAGTGTGGACTCACAAAGTCGAATTAGTGTCCTTAGTGTGGATACACAAATTCGACTTCGTAAGGTAGATTCCACAAATTCGAATTAAGTTGAATCGAACTACTCTTGTAGTATAGACATACCCACAGAAAACAATCTTTATTGCCATAAACTTTCACTGGTTCTTTGCTTTAACCCCTAGGAATGTACCTGTTAGACAATCAAAAGAGTTTCTCCATTTCTGTGGACCTCAAATCTGAATTCAACATAGATATTTTATACTACTAACATTGTATCAAAGTATTAATTAAATGTTAACTTGAGACCATGGGCGGAGACATTATGTAACCTGTTAACCATTGGCTGCTGTGCTATCTTGTCTTGGTGCAGAACTTATCCTGGGGTGTGGAACTGCCTACCCTGTCACTTTCCCCCACCCATGGAAAACCTATATATTCTGCTGTAATCAATTGACTGACAGTGTCTCTGAGCCTAATAAGCCAGGTGACACTCCACCAGCACTGTGTGTAATAAACTCCTATTCTTGACCTCGACACGGTGTAGATTTATGTCCTTCACAGACACCTGCTGAATAAAGAGGAGATTCAGCATCCAGCACCCAGTGGTGCCTGGCTGAATGTGTCTCCTCTCCCCACAGCTTGGTGATCTTTTGAGGAAATGGAGAAGACTGCCTTTGCCTAGCTGTACATTGCTTGCAAAAGAAGCAGGTCTTTTTGGTGACAAGTGTTGAAAGGAGCCACTAGACGAATGTGGAGACAAGAAAAACATCCCCCAACTGAACTTGCATCTGTGGATGCTGAAGCCACAACACAGAGCGCTAAACGCTATATGACCACGGCTGGTGTCAGAAGAGTCTCTACCAAAGCCTTTTTCCACCACCAGGGGCCTCTCTGTGCACAGAACTCCTGGTAGCTTGATGGCTGCAGGCAGTGGAGAACTCTATTTTGGCATCTCTTTGTCTCTTTTGTGGTGAACATCTGCAGTGACTGTTAAAGGGCCTCTGGATAGTGATCTTTGGGAAGAGCTGGCTGAAGAGCCTTCCTAGTAACCAGGAAATCCTGGCTTGGCCTGACAGTTCTTCCTTGCTGAACCTAATGTCTCTGTTGGCTCCTTTTTTGTATCTCTTTTCATAAAAAGAAAAGACCTGTCAGCAGAATCCTTCTAAGTGGTGGTTCAAGACAGAGAGAGCCTTCCTTGCGGCTGAGTCTTGGTGCCATGGGGCATGTCTCACCACTGCAGTGCCTCCTGTTGGCCGTCCTGGCAGTTAGCTCTGGTCCCCTGGTGCGCCTTCATCCAGTGGCGTCTGGCTGCCATCTGTTCTATCATTAGGACCCATGTCACTCTCAGGACTTCAATGTCCTCTTATGGACACGACCCTCTGGCTGTGCCCCACTCAGTTCTCTCCCCCCTTACAGGGGGCAGCCGTCCTCTACCCAGACACTTGCATCAGTGGCCAGCTGCAGTCCAGGGTGTATCCACCTGTGTCAGTGGCGACTGAGGCAAAAAGGGTGCACCTCCAACCCCTGCCATCTGTTTCCCTGGACCACTTCACCACAGACCTAGCACCTTCCTCCGCCTTTGTATCAGGGCCTCAGTTTGACAGTAGTCTCTCAGGAGGTCACTCATGCTCCTCATACCCACCCAGCACTACTCTGATCATGGTGCCCTCCCTTCTCCTTCCTTCAGGGCAGCCAATCCTCCCTTCACAAACTCCAAGGAATGACTGACTCTTGCTGTGCTGAGCAGCCCTTTATATATGGGCTGCTTCAGCAAGCCTTCTCCTGATTGGCTCTCCCAATAAGCCCTTTCCTGACTGGCTGGGTTCTGCGCAGCCTCTGCAATGCTGCCTTAATCTTTCTCCTGCTTGTTTGGGGCAGCCACCCCACCACACTTGGAAAGCGGCAAATGAGAAGTCTAGAGCTGAAGGAAAGGTTACCATGACTCAGAACTGAGCCGAGGTTGCTGCGACTGAAACACAGTTCACTAACCACTATATGATCACAGTGGCTGGTGGGAGAAGCACATGTTAGAAGCCCTCTGTCAACTTAGCTGTGGCTTTCTGTGCACGGAGAGCCAGGCACCTCAAGGTCTGCAAGTCTTGAGGGAAATGGGAAATGTCTGTACTTTAGAATGTGCAGGCGTTGTCCTAGACCATCAAATGGAACAGTTGTAAACATTTTTCCACTGCAGGCACCATGGCTTAGCTGGCTAAAGCGCCTGTCTAGTAAACAGGAGATCCTGGGTTCAACTCCCAGTGGTGCCTTGTTGTATGGCTTTTGTCTCCTCTACTCACATTTTCCTGTGTCTTTCTAGGAAACAGAAGAGACCTCCCTTGGTATCCAAATAATATCTTGCTAAGGAAAAGGCTTCTTTGGAGAGAAGCATTGGAAAGAATCAAATCACAAGCCTGGAGCTGATAGCCTGGTCTACACTAGGCGTTTAAACCGGTTTTAGGAGCGTAAAACCGATTTAACGCCACAACCGTCCACACTAGGAGGCACCATATATCGATTTTAATGGCTCTTTAAACCGGTTTCTGTACTCCTCCCTAACGAGAGGAGTAACGCTAGTATCGGTATTAAAATATCGGATTAGGGTTAGTGTGGACGCTGATCGACAGCATTGGCCTCCGGGAGCTATCCCACAGTGCACCAGTGACCGCTCTGGACAGCATTCTGAACTCGGATGCACTGGCCAGGTAGACAGGAAAAGCCCCGCGAACTTTTGAAATTCATTTCCTGCTTCCCCAGCGTGTAGATCTCATCAGCACAGGTGACCACGCACAGCTCATCAGCACAGTTAACAATGCAGTCTCCTGAGAATCTTAAAAGAGCCCCAGCATGGACTGCACGGGAGGTACTGGATCTGATCGCTATCTGGGGAGAGGATTCAGTGCTAACAGAACTGCGTTCCAAAAGACGAAATGAAAAAGTATTTGAAAGAATTTCTAAGGCTATGACGGATAAAGGCCACAGCCGGGACTCAGTGCAGTGCAGAGTGAAAGTTAAGGAGCTCAGACAAGGCTACCAGAAAACCAAAGAAGCAAACGGAAGGTCCGGGGCAGGTCGAAAAACATGCCGCTTCTATGCTGAGCTGCATGCAATTTTAGGGGGCTGCGCCACAAGTACCCCACCCCTGATGGTGGATTCCGAGGTGGGGGTTGTAGTCTCTGCCATGGCTGAGGATTATGCAGACGGGGAAGATGAAGATGAAGAAGAGGAGGAAGACCTAGCAGAGAGCACACAGCACTCCGTGAGCCCCAGCAGCCAGGAGCTTTTTATCACCCTGATGGAATTACCGTCCTCCCAGCCCTCACAAGCCACTATCCCAGACAATGACGCCATGGAAGGGAGCTCTGGTGAGTGTACCTTTGCAAATAGCAAACATTGTTTTTTAAGCAAGCCTTTTTTAATGATTGATTTGCCCTGAGGACTTGGGATGCATTCGCAGACAGTATAGTTACTTAGAAAAGTTTGTTAACATGTCCGGGGATTGAGAGGAAATCCTCCAGGGACATCTCGATGAAGCGCTCCTGTAGGTACTCCAGAAGCCTTTGCAGAAGGTTTCTGGGCAAGGCAGCCTTGTTCCGCCCACCGTGGTAGGACACTTTACCACGCCATGCATGTAGCAAGTAATCAGGTATCATTGCGTGGCAAAGCATAGCAGCGTATGGTCTCGGTGACTGCTGGCATTCAAGAAGCATCCGTTCTTTATCTTGTTCTGTTATCCTCAGCAAAGTGATATCGTTCAGGATAACCTGGTTAAAAATCAGGAATTTAAGTAAGAGGGGTGGCCATTTTTCTACTGTTTTCGTGGACTGCATCAGCTTAAAAAAAAACCTTTCCTGGACGTAGCGAAGCGGGGGGAGGGGAGGAGTGAAATGCCGATGATCTTTTCTGTGTTTGGTCACCGGCGATCTTCCCCAAGGTACCAGACACGCAGTGGGGGGGGGGGGAAGGTTGTTGATTAGCAGGGAGCTAGGGTGGTATTAGCCATGCGTTGCGGGGGAGGGGTACATCACTACAGAAGCCGAAAGACAGTGGCTTACCATGGCCGCATGCAAGCTGAATTCTGATGCCTGGACCTGTGTCTGTGAGATCTGTAACTCCAGAGCTGCAGGCACTCACTATTAAGATGAAAAATGCGACCTTGTAGGGAAATCACATGTGCTAGGTGAATACTGCTTTTCACTGTGAAAGAGTATAACCATTGTTCTGTAAAATGTATCTTTCTAAATATTTATCTCCCTCATGCAGCTGCAAATTTTTCAACCATCCCTCCTCCATCCCAAAGGCTAGCACAGATAAGGCGGAGGAAAAAGAAGACGCGAGATGAGATGTTCTCGGATATTATGGAAGTTACACGCAATGAAAGAGCTCATCTGAATGAGTGGAAGGACGTGGTTTCAAATTACAGGAAAGAGGCCAGTGAACGTGAGGACAGGAGGGATGAACGTGAGGACAGGAGGGACAACCGAGATGAGAGGTGGCGGCAGGAAGACCGGCAGGAAAATCAGCGGTGGCGGCAGGAAGATCAGCGGTGGCGGGATGCAACTCTGGGGCTGCTGCGTGATCAAACTGACATGCTCCGGCGTCTTGTGGAGCTTCAGGAATGGCAGCAGGATCACAGAGTGCCGCTGCAGCCCCTGTATAACCACCCTCAACCATGTTCCACATCCTCCTCACCCAGACGTGTAAGAACGTGTGGGGGGAGGCTCCGTGCACCCGCCCACTCCACCCCCGTGGACAGCCCAACCAGAAGGATGTCGTTACTGTGAATTTTTTTTTTAATGGCCTTCTCCATCCCTCCTATCCTCCTCCCAAACCACACCCTTACTTCTCTCCCTCTTTTTATAATGAATCAATAAAGAATTCATGCTTTTTAAATGAGAGTGACTTTATTTGCATAAGTAAGCTGTACTCGAAGGGGGTGGGGGAGTTGCTTACAGGGACTGAGTCAATCAAGGGGGTTGGGTGTTCATCAACAAACACAGCAGTCACACTGTACCCTGGCCATTGATGAAGCTCGTTTTCAAAGCTTCTCTGATGCGCACCGCTTCCTGGTGTGCTCTTCTAATCTCCCTGGTGTCTGGCTGCGCGTAATCAGCGGCCAGGTGATTTGCCTCAGCCTCCCACCCCGCCATAAAGGTCTCCCCCTTACTCTCACAGAGATTGTGGAGAATACAGCAAGCAGTAATAATATAGGGGACATTGGTTTGGCTGAGGTCTGAGCGAGTCAGTAATGTCCGCCAGCGCGCCTTTAAACGGCCAAATGCACATTCCACCACCATTCTGCACTTGCTCAGCCTGTAATTGAACAGATCCTGACCACTGTCCAGGCTGCCTGTGTATGGCTTCATGAGCCATGGCATCAAGGGGTAGGCTGGGTCCCCCAGGATAACGACAGGCATTTCAACATCCCCAACTGTTATTTTCTGGTCTGGGAAGTAATTCCCTTGCTGCAGCCGTTTAAACAGAGTAGTGCTTCTGAAGACGCGAGCGTCATGAACCCTCCCTGGCCATCCCATGTGGATGTTTGTGAAACGTCCCTTGTGATCTACCAGTGCTTGCAGCACCATTGAAAAGTACCCCTTGTGGTTTACGTACTGGGTGCCCTGGCGCTGCGGTGCCAAGATAGGGATATGGGTTCCATCTATCGCCCCCCCCACAGTTAGGGAATCCCATTGCAGCAAAGCCATCCACTATGGCCTGCACGTTTCCCAGAGTCACAACCTTTCGTAGCAGCAGCTTAGTGATTGTTTTGGCTACTTGCATCACAGCAGCCCCCGCAGTAGATTTTCCAACTCCAAATTGATTCCCGACTGACCGGTAGCTGTCTGGCGTTGCAAGCTTCCACAGGGCTATCGCCACTCGCTTCTCTACTGTGAGGGCTGCTCTCATCTTGGTATTATGGCGTTTCAGGGCAGGGGCAAGCAAGTCACAAAGTTCCATGAAAGTGCCCTTACGCATGCGAAAGTTTCGCAGCCACTGGGAATCGTCCCACACCTGCAACACAATGTGGTCCCACCAGTCAGTGCTTGTTTCCCGGGCCCAAAATCGGCGTTCAATGGATAGAATCTGCCCCATTACCATCAGGATCTCCAAAGCGCAGGGGCCCGCCGTTTGAGAGAATTCTGTGTCTACGTCCTCATCACTGTCATCGCCGCGCTGCCGTATCCGCCTCCTCCTCGCCTCGGATTGAAGGTCCTGGTTCACCATAGACTGCACTAGAGTGTGCGAGGTGTTTAAAACATTCACGATTGCGGTATGGAGCTGAGCAGGGTCCATGCTTGCTGTGCTATGGCGTCTGCACAGTTCACCAAGCAAAAAAAGGCGCGAAACGGTTGTCTGCTGCTCAGGGAGGGAGGGGTGAGGCTGTACCCAGAACCACCCGCGACAATGATTTTTGCCCCATCAGGCACTGGGATCTCAACCCGGAAATGCCAAGGGGCGGGGGAGGCTGCGGGAACTATGGGATAGCTACGGGATAGCTACCCACAGTGCAACGCTCCAGAAATCGACGCTAGCCTCGGACCATGGACGCACACCACCGATTTAATGTGTTTAGTGTGGCCGCGCACACTCGATTTTATAAAATCTGTTTTACAAAACCGGTTTATGCAAATTTGGAATAGTCCCGTAGTGTAGACGTACCCGATGAAAAGGCTGCTGTGACTGGCATTGGCATGGTGGTTGCTTCAACTGCAATTGCTGCAACACGAGAGCCTGTGCCACACGTCCTTGTGATTCGCTGGGGATGTCCACACACAGAGGCCATGTCACCTTCCTTTTGATTGTCAGTGATGAGAAATGGAGCAGCTGGGAGAAAAGTCCCAGAGACCAACACCGTGGCTAAGCTGGCCAGGGCACCTGCCAGGTAAAGTGTAGGTTAGGGATGCAGCACCCAGTGGTGCCTTAACAAATGTGTCTGCTCTTCCCACCTTTTGGTCAATCTTTCGAGGAAGCAGAGAAGACTGCCTCTGCCTTGCAGTGCAAATGCTTCCAAAAGAAACCGGTCATTTTTTTCTGACAAGTGTCGGAAGGAGGCACCTAAGAAACGTGGACAAAGAAAAGGTCATCATAACTCAACTGGCATTCATGGCTCTTGAGGCCACAACACAGAGCACTGAAGGACCACATCTGGTGACAGAAGGGGCTTTTTCAAAAGCATTTTCTACTAGCAGGGTCCTCTCTGTGTACAGAATTTCTCATTCTTTGGTGTCTGCAGGCCCTGGAGATCACTATTTGGTATCTTGCTCTGTGTCTCAGTGAACATCTGCTGTGGCTGTTGAAAGTCTGTGATGGAATCTACAGGATACAACCTCAACAGTAGGACCCCTGTGTCCCACCACCTGGATTCCCTCTCACACTGTGATGCTGTGACAGGCTGTGAATCTCTGGCACATATTGCACTTACACAGACATCCACAGGTAGGGACACATCTAACTGAGTTACATGAATGCTTCTCCCAGCCACTCACAAATCTAACGATAGATAGAGAGCCTCCCGCCAATTCCCCCCAGCTCTGCAGCCTTGCACCCTTGAATTATACTGCAGGAAGGGCAAACCACAGCGGCTGCCTCCCCCACATGCGGGAAAACAGCTTGACCTGCTGGCTCCACAGACTAAGTCACCAGGCCTCCAGCTTTCCCCATTCGACCCAAGGGGTTGATCTTGTGGCCAGAATTATTTGCAGTTGTGATTTCCCCCAGCAGCACCCCACAGGGGTCCAGGGTCAGCTCCAGCACAGGCCACACAGGAAGGCTTAATTCTTGAGCTGCAGCACGTGCTGGGCAGGCTTAAGGCTGGGGTCCCCATGGCAGGAGAGAAGAAGAAGACTCGGCCCCTGGAGGGGCAGGCTGGGGCATCCTGGATCCCATTTGCTCACAGCCAGCCCCCCGCCCCCACCCCCAAGTTGTCAGTGGTGCCCCCAGGTCGGCCAGAAAGGAGCAGCGGTTTTCACTGCACCAAGTCCACTTATGGCTTACAGGCAACTCCAGACCCCCCCAGAGCCCACCATCTCGGCCAGAAAGGAGCCCACTCCGCCTCCCCATTGCTTCCTTTCCTTCCACCCAGGACCCCGCTTCTCCTGGCCTGCAAGTAGCCTCCCTGGGATGCCAACAGGCAGGCACCGGGGTCTATCTCCCAGAAGCCAACTGCATCTCCATGGGTTCAGCCCTCAGAAGGGCAGGTGGGGCTTCCTGGATCCCAGTTGCTCACAGCCAGCCCAACCCCTGCCTCTAAAGCCATCAATCTATAGGCCAACCTCCACGGGCAGAGGAGGCCAAGCCACAAGCCTCCAAAAGGTGACACGCCGCACTCCTCTAGGTTCTCCAGCCTGATGCCAAGGTGCTTTGTCCACTGACGTCAGCACCGTCTGTCATGTGAGAGTTGGAGTTATCCCAGGGACAGGCTAATAGCAGAAGGAGCAGCGCCTTCCTGAACAGCAAGGGGATCTGAGAAAAGGAAGCCAGCATGTTTCTGCACCAGAGATCTTTTGCATGTTAAGCAAATGTGATAACCATGACACTACAGAAACTCTATTTACTTGGTTGATGCTTGCCCTGACACACACCAATGGGGAAACAGAGCGAGTGGTGGCAGCCCTTCGATAGGTCAGCTGGCAGAGCAGAGGACTGGAGCTGGTGCTCAGGAAGCCATCCTTACGTCCCCCTTCTGAACCTTGCTTGAAGGGGAGCTTCTTTTTCTTCCCCTTGCTGACAAAGAGCAAGAGAAGAATGAAAGGTCAGGTGGGCCAACTCGGTGCAGAAGCCCATGCTGTCTTTTCTTGCTGCATAGCCTGAAATGAGGGATTTGTGGCAGTTAAAGGAACTGCTGCACTTTCAAAAAGCAGCCCAGCCCTGCACAAAGGGGGAAAGAAAAGCCTGCCAAAGTTTGGGATTGAACCACAGACCTTTAATCTCGTCCAGCTAAACTACTTCAACAGCTGCTAGGTTTCTTTTTAGCCTATTGCTTTTCTGTCTGGGATGCTTTTGTCAGTGGCCCATTAAGGCAAGATTCACTTTTGCTTTTCTTAGCTGGCTAAAGCCCTTGTTTAATAAACCAGGAGATCCTGGGTTCAACTCCCAGTGGTGCCTTGTTGAGATGCTTTTGGGGCACCTGGCATTGGCTACTGTCAGAAAACAAGATTCAGAGTGAGATGGACCTTTGGTCTAGCCCAGTGTGGTTTTTCTCATGGTTTAAATTACACTCACAGGCACTGATAATAGAGTTACTGAACGTTTGGGAGTTAGGGGCTGATAGGTCAGTGGTCCAGTCCCCTCACAGATGACCCCCTCCCTCTGGGACAGGGGCAGGTCTGAGCTCTCCCACCAAATGGCTAATTGCAGCTGCCAGAATCTGTGGGCAGCTCATTTAGTTTATGCGGAGGGTTGAGTCCTGCTTTGTGCCCAGTGTCTGAGAATGAAAATCCTAAACCACCCTATGAAATAACAAATGCAGCAGGACGTGTTATTGTCCCTGCCTCAGAGCAGACAGAACAAAGGAGAAATGCCATTGAGTCCATGGTAATACTTCCCTGCAGTTTTACCATTTCCACTCGCTAAACTCCCTCCTAACCTTCTGGGCTCCTAGAGCAGGGGACTGAGCCTGAGCCCAGACACGGACACTGCAACTTTACTCCAGACCAAGCCACATGGCCCTGATTAATCCGACACGGCCCAGCTGAGGGTGTTTCATTGCACTGGAGATGTAGCCTAATGTTATGTCTACACTGTGATTAACACACCCAGGGCACCTGTCGCAAAGCCCTGGTCAGCTGACTCAGGATAATGGGGCTCGGGCTGCAAGACTATAAAATTACAGTGCAGACATATGGGCTTGAACCCAACCTCTGAGGCCCCATGAGGAGTGAGGGTTTCTGAACCCAGGCTTCAGTGTGAACACAAATATCTGCACCACAGTTTTTAGCCCCTCAGCTTTAGCTCCATGAGCCCAAGTCAGATGACCCAGGCCAGCCCTGCTGCCATCTTTTTCCCAGGAGAGATGGACTCTAAGGTACGTCTCCATTGCAGTGTAAACCCAGGTGTGGCACGCTGTGCTCAAAGCAGCACCTGGAAGCCCCATATTCACCACTCTCATATAATGATGACATGGTTTGTACAAAGTCTGCCTGGTGAGGTATCATTTCAAAAGTCTTGATCTGTTGAACATTAATATCTTGTTGGATTGTGTGTGCTCGCATTGGTTGGGAAGTTATGAAGTTTTGCTCTGTGTGCATTACTGAAATATGAGGTTTCAAAATGCCCCCCACCAGCCTTTCAGGTGTGACAAGGGAGGAGCCAGACTTGCTGCTGGCCCATTGAAGATATCCACACTCCCAAGGACTATCCCAGGAACTGTGTACAATGCAGACTTCTCCGAGATAGCACAGCGAAAATGGACACTGCTTGACTCACATCATAGCAAAGGAGCTTCCTAGCAAGTCGGAAGAAACTATGAAAGAAGGGTAGAGACATCATGACTTGGCCTCTCTCCCCCACAACTCAACATCTGGAAACATACCTGGAGGACAAAGACTGGACTGAACTGACTCAGAAATCAGAAGAGATTAATATTAATACATTCAAACCAGTCTCCAAACAGACTAGTATTGGGTTCTCAGCAGAAAATTTTCAGTTTGGGGAATTTTGTTTTCTCAGTCAGACTTTGCCAAGGGAAGCAGGGAGAAAATGTTTGAGTTGCCTCCTTCAGAACAGCTTGGCCTAGATACTAGCTCTGGTTCACTGTTGTGGCCTTGCTTGGGTTGAGGGTATTTTCATAATTTGGGGAGGTCCTGGGGTGTTTGGGGGAGATGATGAGGATGTTACCTTTTGAGATAAAAACTAAGAAATATGGGACTAGAGAATTTCTTTAAAAATCTGGGATTTAGACATTTTATTTAAAGCAAGGAGGGTCTGAGTTTCTGAGAAGGTTTTAGTTTGATCTGTCATTGTACCAAAGGGGTAGATGGTTGTCTATAAATAAAGAAGGTCTGAAGACTAAACACATCCTATGAGAAAGAGATATGAACCCATGCATGCAGAGCACAATAGATTAGCAGTTCTTCACCTTAACCACTCAGCCACCTCACCTGAACTAGTAAAAAAAGGGACAGGAGGAGAAATCTAAGGTCGGCAGTGATAGGGCCAATATGGAGTTTTTAAATACTAAGCATAAGCAGGGGCTGAATGAGCTGGGGGAAAGACTTTAGGAACAAACTGTGTTTGCAGCATGATGGGGCCGCTTCCCCAAAATGAGCAGTTTTGGCTGGTGGTGGGTTACAAATCACTTTAGGATTGAGTGGAATGAAATGTTATTATCCTTCCTGCATGAGTGAAGGGCAGCAGAACATACCTAGTCCGTCCTGATGGAGGGGTGGGTGGGTGAGGAATAGCTTTTATTGGACTACATAGATGTGATTGAGGACATCCATGGTTGTGGCCCCTCGGAAGCCATTGTCAAAAACAGGGGCTGGGAGTGGGGCTGTGGCTTGCTGGGGAGATGGGTGCAGACAGGGGTAAGGGGGTCGAGGCTGGGCTGGGAGCCAGGGGCCCAGGCTGAGGGTGGGGTTGTGGAAGAGCTGGGGCAGAGTGGGGCTGAGTGGTGTTATCTCCCTGCCCTCCATGGGGGCTGGCTCGGGCCCTGAGGTGCCCCCATGAAACTTCATCTGTGTCCCCCTAGGAGTCATGCCCCACATTTTGGGGACCACTGAACCCTACTCGCTAAGCAGGGGCTAGTGATGCCAAAGCCCAGGGAAAGGGAGAACAAGTGCAGGGGCCCCAGAACCATGACCCCCTGTTACTGTCTGTGGCTCCCCCCCCTCCACACACGGCCCCATCCACTGTCACCTCTGTCCCACCCCTTCTCCCACTAGCCCCACCCTGTCACTCCTTTACCCCGGCCCCGCTGTGGCCCCGAGACCAGAGACGCTCTGTGCCCTGCTGCAGCCCCCGGGCCGTAGCAGGGAGTGGGAGCTCCTCCAGCCCTGGGGCCAACATGGGGGAGACTTTTCCAGGGGGGCCCAATTTGGCCAGGGCCCCTAGTCATGGGCCCCGCTGCCCCCTTGGCGACGCAAGGTTTGGGGAGGCTGAGCCCCCCGAGCCTCCATTACGAGCCACCCAGGCTACCACTGCTCAGTGGGTGGCCAGTCTCCCTGTGTCTCTGCTGTTCGTGCTGGGGAGCCTGGCCGGCCTTAGGGGTGGGGCCCCCCGGCAGCCGCCCAGGGCTCCAGGGGTCAAAGGGCACCATGTGCCAGTGCAAAGGTGCTCACTGCTCTCCCCTGCCCCCAATGCTCGTCCATGGCCCCATAGAGGGTTGTGGGGAGCGAGGAGCAACACTATGTGCTCAATGCGTCCTGGTCACTTTCCCCACCTGGTGCTGTGAGGGGAGCATCAGAAGCTGCTGCTCTCTGCCCTCCCCTGACGCAGCCCGGCTGAGGAAAGTGACCTGGATGCAGGGAGTTCGGATGATGTCGCTTATCACCCTGCCCCCGCAGCCCCTCGGGGTGCCCGGAGGAGCAGCATTCCAGGGAGGAGCAGGCAGCAATGCCAGCTGCTCCATGCACACAAGTCAGTGTCCCCACGTGGGTGCAGGATGCGGCACAGTGGTTAGGGGTGAAGGGAGTGCAGGAGCGGGGCAGTGGGTTGTAATTGCTCAGCATCTTCTTGCTGGGGATTCTCCTCCTCGTTCTCACTCACCATCCCAACACCTGATGGGAGACAGGGAGAATCCAGACATAGGTCACTCCCTGTGCCAGAGAAAAAGGAAATGTCAAAAAGGGAGTCGGCCCTGGGAAGACGCAGGCACGGCACTCTGACTGGCGGAAGCCAAACGCCCACACCGAGAGTTTAGCATCGACTGCTTGGAGACAGCCAAAGTAGGGAAGGGCTGTGTTGGTCTGGAAGAGGGAGTCGGTGGCTGTCTATCCTGGCGGAGGCAGGGTCGTTTTGCTGTATGCTGGGCCAGGGGCCAGGGAGTCTGCTAGAGTTGCTGAGCTGGGCCTGCTTCTGGCTTTGCTTGGGTTAGAGGAAAGTGGTGAAGGTAGGAACGGCCCTCCTGGGTGAGACCGATGGTCCATCTAGGCCACTATCACGTCTTCTGACAGTAACCGATGCCAGGCGCTTCAGAGGCAATGGCCAGAGCAGGCAATCGTCAAGTGATCTATCCCTGCGTTGTCTTCTGAAGCTTGGTGCTTGTTTCAGGGGCTAACTCTCAGCCCAGACACACTCCAGGGAGGGAGCGTTGGTGTTTGTGCCGAGGAGCGTGGCTGGGACTCGGACCCCCTTCCCCAGCTCTGGGTAGCGCCCCGCCCCCATTTCAGGCTGTGTTCTGCTTAAGGCCACAGAGCCCTTGCCTTTTTTTGCCTGGTGCCTGAGAGTCAGGCCAGCTGCGGGGAATTAGCTCAAGCGGCAGAGCTCTCACCTTGCATGCGAGAGGTAGTGGGGGACGCTGCCGGCATTCTCCGAGCCTGTCGACTAAGGGCTCCTGATGAGCGTGGTGGACGGGAGAGCTGGCCATCTGACTTTTGGTCTTGCTGCCCGTAGCGGTCAGGCCGAAAAATCAAAAGCCATCCTCCCCAGGCCCACAGCCACCCAGGGGCTCCTCTGCACCATCTGGCCTCCACGAGTGCCACACTCTGACCAGCTGAACCAGGCAGGCCACGGGAAGCTTCTCAAGGTCTTTCCCTGGTGTGGGCTTGGATGCAAAAAGCACCTGGCCGTTCATCAGCTGTTGCAAGAAGTGTGCAGAGTAGGAGTAGCGATGGGGCTGTAGCTTGCCACAGCATCTCAATTTGGGCAGCTTTCCATTCCCCTTTTCTGTGTAATGTCCCTCCCACGGGTTTCACGTGCGGAGCTGTACGACTCTGGCAGGGTGGCCATTTAGAAATCTTTTCCTTGCTTTTCTTTTTCGCCTGGCCCCAGCGTTAGGACCGTTTGGGTGTTTCAGTGGGTGTGTTTTCCCATTGGGAGGCATTTGGAAGTTTGGAAGGGGAGCCGAACGAGGAGTCTTTTTCACAAGCAAGTTGGCTTTCTGCACAGGTAGGGCCCTTGGCCGTAAAGCTTAGCTCCGTCAGTGCGTCTGCATGGGGTTCCTCCAGTGCCTCAAGAGCCCGTGCTAAACTCTCGGTGTGGGCGTTTGGCTTGCGCCAGTCAGAGTGCGGTGCCTGCGTCTTCCCAGGGCTGGCTCCCGTGAGGCGCGCATAACTTGGGAGGAAAGGGGTAGAAGAGAAAGCAAGTGAAGCTGACTTCGAGTGGTGGTGCCCCTGGGCGGAGTGGTCCTCCTGCTCCTTCCTGTCGGAGGGGTGGGCTTGGGGGGTCTGGCTGTGGCGGTGGGAGGATGGTGTCCAGGGAAGTCCCAAAGGTCACCCTGCGCCGGCGGAGTGTGAAGCCTCTCCCCTAGGTTGGGGTGCCGAGGATTAAGCCTTCCTCTGTGGCTTGGGCTGGGGAGCGTGATCCGGCGTCGGGTCCATTTGGGTGGAGCTGGCGGCCGGCAAGAATTCGGGCCATCTGGTCAACCCTCTGTGGAAATGGGGGTGAGCCGGCAGGCCTGCGATTTTGGCTTCGCGGGCGGGCAGCTCAAGCCTGGCCTCCTATGAGCCTGGAAGGCAGCCGGCCGGGCTCACCCATCTCCTCCCCGGGCCCAAGTTTCTTTCAGGCAGCAGGTGGAGCGAGGAGCCCAGGGAGGGGAGCCCAAGGAGGTGTCCAGAGCCTTGTCCTGCCCGGCGCCTGCGCCCACGCCCAGCAGGGCTCTTGCCCGCTCCCGGCCCCCCTGGTTTTGGCCTCTGCCACCCCTAGCAGTCAGCCAAAAGATCAGAGGCCTTCTCTTGCCCTTCTTTTAGAAGCCATGGACAGTCAGCCGGCTCAGCTCCTCCAGTGGCCTCCATCCCTCTCCCCGCTGGGCCTCCCAAAAGGCCAGCCCTTGCGGAGCACAAAGCTCTTCCACCCCGGCCCTTCTCCCCCTTGCGCTGACTGGGAGGCTGGAGACAGCGGGGAGAAGTTAGCTCAAATGGAAGAGCATGGGAGAAGTAGTCAGACCCAGACACACATTCTCCAGCCTGCTCTGCCGGCTGGGCTCTAGTGCGGGACCTGCACCTTTCTTTCTGAGCTCTCACTGGAGCATAATCCCTTTCCTCCTCCCTCCCTGCTAGTCTACGCCAAGCTCATTGGCCAGGAGGGAGAGCCACTCAAATACAGAATTACTCACATCCCAGGGGTCCATGAAGAGAATGAGGAGATGGGCAGGGTGGCACGCGATACCAGCTCAGCTGAGACCGTGAGACCTCGCAGCCTCCTGATCTCAGGCAGCATGGCAGCTGTGGAGCAGAGCAGAGCACGCAGACAGCTTGGAGACAGCCAAAGCGGGGAAGGGCTGCGTTGGTCTGGAAGAGGGAGTCGGTGGCTGTCTATCCTGGTGGAGGCAGGGTCGTTTTGCTGTATGCTGGGCCAGGGGCCAGGGAGCCTGCTAGAGTTGCTGAGCTGGACCTTCTCCTGGCTTTGCTTGGGTTAGAGGAAAGTGGTGAAGATAGGAACGGCCCTCCTGGGTGAGACCGATGGTCCATCTAGGCCACTATCCTGTCTTCTGACAGTCACCGATGCCAGGCGCTTCAGAGGCAATGGCCAGAGTAGGCAATCGTCAAGTGATCTATCCCTGCGTTGTCTTCTGAAGCTTGGTGCTTGTTTCAGGGGCTAACTCTCACTCCAGGGAGGGAGCGTTGGTGTTTGTGCCGAGGAGCGTGGCTGGGACTCGGACCCCCTTCCCCAGCTCTGGGTAGCACGCCCCCCTCCCCCGCATTTCAGGCTGTGTTCTGCTTAAGGCCACAGAGCCCTTGCCTTTTTTTGCCTGGTGCCTGAGAGTCAGGCCAGCTGCGGGGAATTAGCTCAAGCGGCAGAGCGCTCGCTTTGCATGCGAGAGGTAGTGGGGGACGCTGCCCGCATTCTCCGAGCCTGTCGACTAAGGGCTCCTAATGAGCGTGGTGGATGGGAGAGCCGGCCATCTGACTTTTGGCCTTGCTGCCCGTAGCGCTTCACACGGCGGTTAAAACACGGCACACAGATCTTTGAGCACAACCCTTGTCCTGATGATCCCAGCAGGCGACCCACCCCCATGCTGCAGAGGTGGGAGTCCCTGTTCCTCCTGCCCTTAAGAATCTCTGGTGGTAAGTGGGTCCCCCCAGTTCGCCAGGTAAGAATCCTCCATGTGGTTTCCCTGGCTTCACCTCCAGATAAGAACATTGTGTGGAGGGAGTGGGAGGAAGGTTGTCTGGCAGATCTGTAAAGGGGGACTGTGTCTCCCTGTCTGGCCCAGGCTCCTGGGAGGAAGTGATCTCAGTGTGTCTGGCTGTCTCCATTCCTCCCACCCATAAGAATCCCTGGTGTGTGGGTGCACCCTAGACCATTAAGGATCTCTGGTGGGTGGGTGTCTCTCTCCCCCTAGTCAGGATCTCTGGGACGTGCCTGTATAAAAAGAGACTGACTCACCCAGGCTGGGCTGCCATCATGGAACAGACCAGGTCCTTCTGTGGAGGGTTTGCATTCCTCCAAGGACATGATCTCAGTGTTTGTGGGTGTCCCTGTCCCTTCAACCCTTAACAATCCCTGGTGCGTGGGTGCGCTGGGCCCCATTACAATCCCCTCTGTCTTACCCCCCATGAGGGATCCGGTGGATGTGGGTGTTCTCCACGCTACTGGTGGTGTCTGGTGCCCCTGTCCCTGCTGGTTAATAGTGGAGTGTGTGGGTGTCCCCCAGCTCACGAAGGATCTGTGTTGTGCGGATGCCCCCGTTCTTCTCATTAAGAATGGTGCAATGGAGCATATGGGGGTGTCCCCCACCCCATGAACTAGCTCCTGTGTGTGGTTCCCCTGCCCCCATCCAGGCTCTGTGGGTGTCGCTGTTCCCCTTTTCAAGATCCGTGTTGCTTGGGTGCATCCCTCCCCCCAAGTCAGAATCCCCAGCGTGTGGGTGCTCCCATCCCCCTCCAGGCTCTGCGGGGGGGGGTGTCTAAAAAGAGACCGTGTCTCACCCAGGCTATGCTGCAGGGGCTATTCACAGGCATGATCCCACTACTGATCAGCACAGAAGTTTTGACCTGCTCCGTTTCCGACCTGGGCCAGTTCACCCCTCCTTAGGCAACCTGGGGACCCCAAGCTTCCCCAAGATCACCATATTGATGCCAAACTTAGTGCGGACACCCGATCGACACAGCCCCCTGCAGCCCAGAGCTCCTGAGCTTAAGCGATCCGCCGGCCTCAGCCTCCCCAGGAGCTGGGATCACAGGCACCAGCCACGGGGCCTGGCTTGTTTTGCAGCCTGGCAGCTGGAGCTTTAAACTCTGCTTGTGAGCTCTGTGCCTTGGCCAGACGGGGACAGCCTGGAACTGGGAAATGCTCCTGCTCCCCCCGCCCCCGTCTCATGTCGAGCTGCAGGCGCCGCTGCCATCACAGGTAAGATCCTGGATGTTTCGGTGCCCCCTTTCCCCGCCCAGGTGTCCGGGTACCTCTGCCCCCCATACAGAATCCTGGATGTGTGGGTGTCCATCCCTCTGCAGAGGATCCCAGAGTGTGGATGCCCTTGTCCCCCCACACATGATCCTGGGTGTGTGGGTGCCACTCTCCCCCGCAGTAGATCTCTGGTGGGTGGTTCCCCAGGGTGTGAGTGCTCCCATCCCCCGATACAGGCTGGGGGGGAGGGTATAACTGGCTCTCCCTGTCCTGCCCAGGCGGTGCTACAGCAGCTGTTCACAGGAGCAGCGACCCCACTGTCAACCTGCAGCTTTAACCTGCTCCAGGGGTGACCTGCTTCACCCTCCTGTGGGAGCCGGGGGACCCCGAACTTCCCAGAATCACCTGATTGATGCCGAGCTTAGCACAGACACCAGCTCAGCCTGGCAGGGAGCTGCCCTGAGCCCTGACAATCAGCTTCCCTCCGCCTCCTGCTGCACAGCGAGGGTCCCACGCGAGAGGCTTCGTGCCCAGTTTGTTCAGGAGCGTCCCAGGCTCCAGCTGTAAACTCTGCTGGTCAGTTCTAATCTTTGGCCACACGGGGGCGGCACTAACGGTCCCATCTAAACGTTGTTTGCGTTCGGCCCGTCGGCTCGCAGATTCTAACCCGCGGGCAGATCTCTGAGCGCAGCCAAATCCCTCCCCAAACTGAACATTGAAGCAGCAGCTCCCGTTGGAAAGATCAGGATTTTTGCCTTTAAAAACAAGGAAAATGTCTACAGCGAGAGACTGAAGAAGCTCAATTGATTTCATTGACTCCATGAATGTTCCTCTGTGTCCCACTAGGAGTCATGCCCCACTTTTTGGGGACCACTGAACCCTACTCGCTAAGCAGGGGCTAGTGATGCCAAAGCCCAGGGAAAGGGAGAACAAATGCGGGGCCCCCAGCACTGGAGCCATGTGCAGGGGCTGCAGGAGAGGGGCGATGGCTGGTGGCCCAGGGAGTTAAGGGCAAAGGGGGCACAGGAGGGGGCAGGAGTTAGGGGTGAAGGAGGTGCAAGGGTTGGGAGTGAAGGAGCTGGTGGTAAAGGGGGAGTGGGGATCGTCCAGGGGCAATGGGGAAGTGCCAAAGTACAAGCTTTGCCCAGGGCACCATTTCCCCTAATGCTGGTCTGAGTGAACAATTGGAAATGACCCTTCAGTGAGACCAGAACCATAGTGTAGAAAAGCCCCTTTGTTAAGTGGTGGTGGCTGAGGGCTTAGGGAGATGGGTTAGAAAACAACGGTCGTCTTTCTGTGGAGGTTTGATTCTTGCCTGCTGGGCAAGGCTGGTGTGTGGTGTCTCCATGGCTGTACTTTCAGTGTCTGATCACCCACAGTGCCCCAGAGAGCCAAGTCTAGACATATTCAGAGGCTCTGTGCCAGGGTTTCTCAAACTTCCTTTCACTGCAAACCCCCTTCTGCCAAAAAAAACTTACTACATGGCCCTGGAAAGAGGGACCAAGCCCCTCCACACTGCGCAGAGGCAGGGGAGACAAAGCCTGAGCCTTGCCCCAGTTAGGAGAAGGCAAAACCAGAGCTTGAGGGATTCAGCCCTGGGTGGTGGGGCTCAGACGTTTGGCTTCAGCCCCAGGCCCCAACAAGTCTAATGGCAGCCCTGGCGACCCCATTAAAACAGGGTTATGACCCACTTTGGAGTCCTGACACAGTTTGAGAACCACTGCTCTGTGGTGATGGGAGAGAGTTTTCCTGTGGGTGCAGTTAATCCACTTCCCCAAGAGGTGGCAGTGATGTCACTGGGAGAAGCTATATCGGTGGGTGTGCAAGCTGTGGTGTTTGTCACATTTAAGAAGTTTAATCAAACCCCATTTTTAAAACCACCTGTGGTCTGGGAATGGCAAAGGACCTCGATGAAGCAGGGTCTGTCCTTCAAAGTCCTGTAATCACGATTCCATACTCATGTTGTCATGGGGGTATAGCTCAGTGTTAAAGTGCTTGACTGCATTTCAAGTAGTCCTCAGTTCAAACCCCCATGTTGTCTTATAACCCTCTTTTTTTTAAAAAAAGGAAAACATTTTCATTTCCATTCTCCATTATGTTCAGGGGCTCCTCTATACGGGAGTGCTTGATATCAATGTAAACACTCAACATTTCACTGTCCAAATGCATAAAAACCTAGCAAAGCTGTCCATCAGCTGAAATCAGTTCCAAAGCTCTAAGTGTCCAGTTTATGTTTTCATCAGTTAAACAAAGGTATCATACGAATGTACATTTGCAGATCCCTCTTCTCCAGGAGCTGTGCTGTGCAGAAGAACAAGAACCACATCCAGCTGCAGTTCAGGAATCTGATGACCAAAGAGCCACAAAGTTTTCTGAGGGCTGGAGAAAAATGCTTTTTAGTGAGCTATTGAACGAGCTCAACCTGTTTAGCTTATCAAAAGAAGATTGAAAGGTGACTTCATTGAAGTGTTGAAGGGCCTTAATGGAGACAAAAGATTGGGTATTAAAGGGCTTTTTAATCGAGGAGAGAAAGGCATAACAAGACCCAATGGCTGGAAGGTGAAAAGAGACAAATTCATATTAGAAATAAGACACAAATATTTAAGAGCGAGGATGATTCACCGCAGGAACAAGCTACCAAGGAAAGTGGTGGATTCGCCATCTCCTGATGTCATTTAATGGAGACTAGATGCCTTTCTGGAATGTGTTTGCCCCAAAAGTAGCTCTTGTGTCATACAGGAGGCCTGTGATATGCAGGGGGACAGATTAGATGCTCTAATGGTCTCTTCTGGCCATAAAGTCGACTAATTTCTGAAAAACTGAGTGTAGCATTGGGAGCAGCGTCTGATGTTTTCCTGTCTAGCCGGCTTGCTGCCTAGAACGAACGCTCCTTGTGTGGGGTGATCCACAGGGAGTAGCTCAAACCTCCAAAGTGCCTGGCCAGGGGCAGGACATTAGCACTGCAAGGGAGGGGTGTGGCAGTGACATCACAAAGGCCTTTTGCAGGACCTCAGACTATTGATCAAAGGTGGTGGGGAGGTGGTGACCTCACAGAGAGATGCTGACATCAGCCAGGCAGGAGAGGGGCAAGGGGCCAGGGAAACCTCAGAGACCCCTGTGGCTTTGCTTCAACAAGTCTCCTTCTCCAGGTCTCTCTGTGAGGACTGAGAGAGTATTCGGGTTCACGTACGTGAGCACCAGGAGGAACCTCTTTCAAGTTTTCTCCTTCCCTTTAGTGATTTTACTAGAAAACAGAAGTCCCTGTTTAGAAGGTAAGAGCCTCCTCGAGGGAAGGGGTGTCATGGGGGCATCACAGTTCGGATGCCGGTGCCTCCCCCAATGTAAGGAAGTTCCCGCCACCCTGCTCTGTGTTCGCAGGGCGGGAGAGAGCAGCATCCATGGCAGTGATTTGCTCCTGGCTGCCGCAGTAGAGCAGCAGGCTCAGCTGTCAGAACTTCCCAGAGCGATGAAAGGGGAGGGGCCCAGGGCTCTGTAGCAGGAATGCAGGGCAGGCGAGTTCACGGCAGGCATTGTGGGATACTGGAGGAGGCCAGTTATGGTGATATAATGAACAACAGCGTTTACTCTTACTTTAACTTTGCTGCAAAAAGCTCTAGCCCTCTCATCGAAGTCGTTTTATTTTGTCAGCAAAACAGGGCAGTTTTGTCGCCAGATGTGGCATTGCAGTGTGTGCACCAGCCACAAGCTGCCGACCGAGGGAGCGTTTTGTGTTTTTCACACACCTGAGCAATATAATTCTGTTGAAACAACTTTGTAGTGCAGACCTGGCCAAAGATTCACTCACACACAACTTGTAAGGAAAACCTCACCTGCTCCTCTGATTTGCAGAATGCAAAGACAAGCAAAGCTTGTCAGGCCCCGATGGCAGGAAGTCAGGTGTGAGCAGACACTGTGCTATGGCTACCTACAGGCACCATGGCTTAGCTGGTTAAAACCCCAGTTTTGTAAACAGGAGATCCTGGGTTCAACTCCAACTGGTACCTTGGGGAGTGGCTTTTGGGGCACCTGGCATTGGCTACTGTCAGAAAACAAGATTCAGAGCTAGATGGACTATTGGTCTGGCCCAGTGTGGCTTTTCTTATGGTTTAAATTACACTTACAGGCACTGATAATAGAGTTACTGAAAGTTTGGGAGTTAGGAGCAGGTAGGTCAGTGGTCCAGTCCCCACACAGATGACCCCCTCCCTCTGGGACAGGGGCAGGTCTGAGCTCTCACCCTAATGGTCATTGTGGCTGCCAGAATCTGTGGGCAGCTCATTTAGTTTACAGCAAAGGTTGAGTCCTGCTTTGTGCACTGTGTGTGAGAATGAAAATCCTAAACCACCCTTTGAAATAACGAATGCAGCAGGACGTGTTATTGTCCCTGCCACAAAGCAGACAGACCAATGGAGAAATGCCGTCGAGTCCAAGGTGATACTCCCCTGCCATTTTACCTTTTTTGCTGGCTAAACTCCTTCTTATCTGCCCGGCCCAGGCTGTCCTCTGCCTCAGCTGCTGCTCCTGGCCTGCTCTAGAGTCAAACACGCAGGGCCCCCAGGGGAACAGAGGCTGGGACCGGGCAGCAGCCTGGGTTGGGCTGGGAAGATGCTGGGAGTTCTCGTTCCCTGTGAACTGGCCTGGCTCCCTTCTCAACAGCAAACAAATCAATTCCACGTCCCCTCCCCAGAAAAACCAGCCTGGAGCCAAGGGCAGCAGGGGACGATTCCCTCCAGTTCCCACCAAGGCAGGAGAGAAGCCAGGGTGTTTCTAGCAGAGCCTATGGAACGGACGTGGGGAAACCAGCCTTTAATAACAGGCAGTTCCAGTTTAAGCTCAGTGTTTTTAACAATTTCTACAACATTAAATAACCCTTCAATTGTAGTGTCACCATCCATAACATTGCTTCAGCCTTATAGGTTCCCAAGTGCAAAACTAAACTTCTCTTCAAACACAAGGGAGTGGAGTTCAGTCAGTGTTCAGAGTCATCCCACATAAAGGAACCATGTTGTGGTACATAGTGGCCCCACCATGTGGCCATGGCCTTTCCCTCCTCCTCCAGAGTCAGAATGTGATCAGCTCCCACTGAGGGGGTGCAACACCCCTCCCTTGGTCTCTATGGCAGAGCTGCTATCAGCTCAGTGTCCTTCCCACAAGAGTCGGCTGCTGAGAGGGTTGCAATGGGGTAAATGAAGGCAGAGGAGGATTGTTCCTGCTGGGTTTTCCATTGTGTTGCTATGTGATCCTGCTGGAGGAAGCATGATTTGAGTTTGTTTCAGTGGCTTGGGTTGGGCTGAGGTTGTGACCCTGAGAACAGGGATTCCTGCACTTTCTGCTCTTAGCCCCTCAGGGAATGGACAATGGAGCAGCTTCAGAAATTGGATGGAAAGTAGCCTAAGAAAGTGTAGCATAAGTGAGAGGAAAAAAAACAGCATCACTTCCCTGGTGGTCTAGTGGTTAGGATTTGGCACATTTACTGCCACGGCCTGGGTTCAATTCCCAGTCAGGGAAAAATGACTTTAAACCAAAACTGCTTTAGTTTTTCTTCACTTACAACATAAACAAATCCGTTGTATTTTCCTAATTCCCCCATCTTCCCAGTGTCTCCATGGCAGGGCTGGCTCCAGGCACCAGCACAGCAAGCAGGTCCCTGGGGTGGTCAATGGAAAGAGGAGGCTTCAGCAGCAATTCATCCCTCTCAGAGGGAAGGACTTGAGGCCAACAGCAGCAGAGGTAGAGCTGCCATTGATTGCAGCTTTTTTATTTTGTTTTCCACTTGGGGTGGCAAAAACACTGGAACTGGCCCTGCTCCATGGAAGACAATTTGTTAAATCCCAGATGAGTGGAGTTAAATTAGTTCTCAGCCTGAGTTCTTAGGTCTTAATCCTGAGGATATTGTCCCACCATGGGGCCATTTCCCTCCTCTCTTTCATACAGAAGCACAATTTTCTTTGCACAGACACAGGAACAGCAAGATCTTTCTCTGTCCCTTGTGCAAAGCAGGGGCCAAATTCCATGGAAACAATGGACAAGCAGGGGGCCCTGGGCACATCCAGCCCTGGCTGTGAGATGTTCCCTCCCCTCTTTCTTTATGCCCCTGTTGTTATTTCATGGATTGTCTGGGATGGGGGAAAAGCTGAGTTCACTCCAGGTGGAGGGGGAAAGAACCGTGAAAGTCTCAGGCCCCAACCCCTGCTACCAGGATCACCGAGGTGCTGGGGATTTGAGTAGGAAAGGGACTGTGTGAATTGTCAAGGTGGGGAATGAATAACAATCTACAACTAGATCCACCTCATTAACCACCAACACAGGCTAATCCTGCTGCCGATAGAAGGGAAACTGGGAGCGATTCTTTGCTGCTTAGCCATGGAAACAGTGACCCAATTGCAGCGCAGTGAATGTGCTGGGGAAAGCTGGACTTCACAGGCAGGTGGAAAGAGCAGATCCTAGAAACACCTGGAGCTTCCCACAGCACTGCTGCCACCAGCAGCCCCTCCCCTCCCATTACCTTCCAGCAGGAGGTGGCAGCACCCCCCACCCAATGCAGGGGAGAGGGCTGAATGTATCTCTGCACCCTGAGCCCAGGGCACCCACTCTCTCTGCCCCACACATCGAATCTGGCCCTGCTGCAAAGCGACCCCTAAGAACCAGCAGCGTCAAGGACAGCAGGTTTGGCCTCAGAGCAGGGAATGTGTCCCCCATGCTGCTGTTAGGCCACTGGATGCTCTGGAAATAGGACAGCTCTGAGTGTAAACCCCAGCCCATCTGGGGATGTAGCTCAGTGGTAAAGCACGTGCTTTGCATGTATGAGGCCCTGGGTTCAGTCCCCAGCATCTCCAAGCTCTTTTTTTCACCCTGCTGCTTTGCTCATGCCCAGCTGGGATGTGGCCCAGCAATCTCCCTGCAGGAGTTTTAATCCTGCGCAGTGAGGGGCAAGTGACAATTGCATGGAAGGTCTGGGGTGGTTTCTGCTCCTAAGTCTCCTCTGTACATGTAAGATTCCCACCCTCTGTGCTGCTTGGGACAAGGGTAGATGAGAAGGGCGAATCCTCCAGCCCTGGAGGGAAAGGTCCCATCTGCACAGACTGAGAGGCAAGGAAACACAGGGGCAGTCAGTGCTCAGAGAGGAGAGTGGTCAGTGATTTACACCCACCAGGGGACACTGTCTTTCTGAGGCGAGTGCAGTTTGCTTGGGATGGTGCTGACGATGGATAGAAAAAAGACTGGAGTCAATGACAGATGAGACCACAGAAGGGGAAGGGGAATGGCAGCCCCACAGAAGGTCCTGGGTGTTCAGATGCCCCAGTTATTGCACCCTGGCCTGTCACAGAGAGAGAAAAGACACCGAGGGACCCAGCCCCCCTACAGTGATCCCATGGACAGGAACCTGGCTGGGAGTGGGGTGAAAGCTCCCTGTGGGCAAAGGGGAGCTGAAATCCCTCAGTGTCCTGGAGTTTAAGCAATGGAAGCTTCAAACCCTGCAGGGGTGTGGGCTGAGGTGCATCAGCAGAAGGTTGGGCTGGACAGGGGAGGCAGGTTTGTATAATGTTTGGTGGTGCCCAGAATGGGACCAAGTCCTGCCCCACCCCACCCCCACACAGGACCAGCTTTACGCCGATTCTCCCGATTCCCCTGAATTGGGCCCCACCCCTAAGAGGGCCCCGTGCCCAAGCCCTGGTACTGCGTACTGGCAGGAGCTGGTGCGCTGTACCAGGGTGGCCCGGCTTCCCCAGGGGGCAATTTAAAGGGCCTGGGGCTCCCAGCAGGGGCTGGGGTAGGGCTGTGGGGGGCTGGGGGCTATTTAAAAAGTCCAGGGTTCCCATTGCTTCTACCGCCCCAGCCCTTTAAATAGCCCCCAGAGCCCCTCCGCTTCCCCAGGGCTCCCACAGCTATTTAAAGGGCCGGGGCAGTGCAAACAGGGGATCCCTGGGCCATTTAAATAGCCCCCAAGCCCCGGGCTGCTGCTGCTACCCCGGTGCTGAGGGAGGGAAGAGGGGGCACTTACCGTACAGGGTGGGCTGTACCCTCTGTACCTGCACCCCCTGCATGCAGCCAGCCCCTGCTGCACCCCCTGCCCTGCCTCCAGCCCCTCACCCCCTGCCCTGCCTGCACCAGCCCCTGCCTCCAGCCAGCCCCACACCCCCTGCCTGCAGCCAGCCCATCTCCAGCCAGCCCTGCACCCCCTGCCCTGCCTGCACCAGCCCATCTCCAGCCAGCCCCACATCTCCTGCCCACAGCCAGCCCGTCTCCAGCCAGCCCCTCACCCCCTGCCCTGCCTGCACCAGCCCCTGCCTCCAGCCAGCCCCACACCCCCTGCCTGCAGCCAGCCCATCTCCAGCCAGCCCTGCACCCCCTGCCCTGCCTGCACCAGCCCATCTCCAGCCAGCCCCACATCTCCTGCCCACAGCCAGCCCATCTCCAGCCAGCCCTGCACCCCCTGCCCTGCCCGCAGCCAGCCCCTGTCTCCAGCCAGCCCTGCACCTCCTGCTCACAGCCAGCCCCTGCTGCACACCCTGCCTGCACCAGCCCCGCACCCCCTGCAGACAGCCCTGCACCCCGTGCCCTGTCTCCAGCCAACCCCTGTCGTACCCCCTGCGGCTCTGCCTGAAGCCAGCCAGCTCCCCACACCCCCCTGCCCGCACCAGCCCTACACCACCGGCCCTGCACCTCCTGCCCTGTCTCCAGCCAACCCCTGATGCACCCCCCTGCCTGAAGCCAGCCAGTCCCGCACACCCCATCTCCAGCCGGCCCCGCACTCCTTGCCCTGCCTGCAGCCAGACCCTACCTCCTGTCAGCCCCTGCCCTGCCTCCAGCCAGCCCCATGTCCACTGGTGCCCTGCAGTTCCCAGGGCAGTAACCCTGCACACCTGCTTCAATGAGGGGGGCAGGGAGCAGCTGGAACCCACACATGTGCACACCGTAGGGTGACCAGACAGCAAGTGTGAAAAATTGGGACGGGGGTGGGGGTTATTAGGATCCTATATAAGAAAAAGTCCCAAAAATTGGGACTGTCCCTATAAAATCAGGACATCTGGTTACCCTAGCACACCCCCAGGGAGTGGCAGGGACCCACACATGTAAAACTGAATTTGTTTCTAGTTCAGGCCAATCTTTTAAAAAAAGAACTTTAGGTAGGGTTAACAGACACCCGTATTTTCCTGGACATGTCAGGCTTTTTGGTTCTTAAATCACTGTCTGGGAGGAATTTTTAAAATTTAAAAATTTAAAAATTCCTCCTGGGAAAATACGGACGCATGGTAACGCTATTGGTACAAAAAATACATACTGTGGCACATCCCTTAAATCAGAACTTTTTATAGGGAACCGGTTCCTAAGGAATGAAAGTATTTTTTATATATACATATATATATCTATATAAATTTTTAGTTATCCCTGCCGGGGCCCGGCTGAAAATGACTGCCCAGAGTTCAAGAACTGTCCTTGTTCTCATTGGACAGATGGGGAGAAGCCTGAAGTACAAAGAAGGGAAGTGACCTTCCCAAGGGCCTACACAGCAAGCTGGTGGCAGAGCCAGAAAGAGAAGCCAACAGTCCTGACTCCTGTTCTAATGGACAAAAAAAAAACAACAGAGAAAGGGATAGAGCCCAGGAATCGAGATGGTGGGGAAATTTCATTGAAACCATTTCTGTCAGAAAATCCCCTTCAGACTAAACCAGTTTGTTTCTCGAAATCAAAACAAGTGAGATGAAAGTTCTTTGCAAAAATATTTTGTTGCAAAACAAAAGCATCTCCTGTTTGTCACAGTGTGTTAAATTGTCTCGTCACACACAAATAGGAGACACTTAGATCTCAAACATTAGATAAGATGCTTCAGTCTGAGCTAAGTAATTGCTGCTCTTAACAATTTCAAAATAAAAAAATACAAATCAAATAGACTATTTCAGCTATTCTATTATGTCATAATCTGCTCTGAGAAAATGTGATAGGACACCGCATATT